>NW_009648559.1:2681722-2691363 GCF_000708025.1 Charadrius vociferus
GGGCGCGGGGAGGAGGGCGCCCCCCGGCGGGCAGGCGGAGGAGCGCTCGGCTGAGCCCCGCTCCCGGATGCAGTGCGCGCTCTTCCCGCAACTCCTTCCCTCCCCGTTACTGTATCACGGAAACCTCCCTTCTCCATTTCTCCTTTGTCTTCTTGTTTGTCCCATTCTCCAGGAGTTGCCCGAAGAGCAGCATATCCAGGCAAAGGCCTGCCTCTTCTCAGAGCTTGGCAAAGTGCGTAGTGACCAGAACCAGGGCCCAATTTCACTCCATCCCCTTTTGTTGCAACAAAAGCTTAACCCTGGCCAAGGCTCCCACCACCCTACAGTGTTACACAGCTCCTGTCACTCCCCAGTACCCCTGTCGGCAAAGGAACTTCTACAGGGGCTGTCTGGAGGTGCATGGTACCAGCAGACCCCTCCTGTAAATCCAGTTCTCCCATTGGCAAGCAGTAAGAGGAAGGAGAGGTTGCCTGTGCTGCATGCTCTTCTGGCTCCCTGCTGCAAGGAGGGGACAGGACAGGGCACAATTAGCTCTGTTGGTCCTTCTACGGAGCAAGTAGGGAAGTTAAGCAGCAGCATCTTTGAAACAAAGCAGCTGACAGCATTTTGCTGTCCTACCACCTTTCAGGTCTGGCAATTCTACAGTAGCACTCTCAAATACTGCAAAGTGAAACACAGTTATCTTGAAGGTTTTCATACTTTTATCTCCAGCACTGCTGCTGAGAAACCTTTGGGTGTTTGGGAAATTCAGTGGCACTGGCCTAATTGTTGCCAGCAATAAAGCAGCAGGACGGTCCCTCCTTAGGAAATAGTGATCAAAGCCACCAAGCTGTAGGACAGTCATTTATACCTGAATCCCTTCCTAAGTTACAACAGCCTCTACTACTTGCCTGTGCCCTCCACAGTCACTAACTGCCTTGGAACTTCCTTTCGTGATCCATCTCACTGTAAACCTCACTGCAATGACAGTCCCCAGTGTCCCTGTTGTGAGACAAAAAAATATTTAACGTGTTTATAACTTACAAACCTCAGCTGAAATAAGAAACTATTTGACAGTGGAGTATTCGTTCACAAGCATTTTCATGGGGAAAAGGAGAAAAGAATTAAAAATTTCCTATCCTGATAAGTTAAAATGCACACTTGCATATAACAATTTCCCGTGCATTTTAGAAGACAACCTACAAAAATATATTGACAAAGAATTCTGCAGAAACTGTTATAGAGCAAACTCCCTTCTCTAAAGAAGAAATTATTATAGTTTGAATTGTTTGGTTACAGGCTTACTTAGTATCTGCTTACTCAATCCAAATGTTTGTACAGTAAGCAGTAACTGATCTAAAATTATTCCAAAAAACCCAGACTCCCAAACTTAACAACGAGGTATTAAGCACTGACCACCTTTTCACTGCCACTATATTTTTGGAATCCACTTGTAAGAAAGCAAGCTTGTAGATACGCACATATAAAACACCTTATGTTTTACATAGTATGGGAATGCTTCCTTGTATTTAATATTCTGAAAGCTTTTATATTTTTTAAATATTTGCTGTCCTTTGGAGACTTCACAACACACTTTAATTTAAATATTCTTATTACACCTGTGTTTGTACTGAAAACTAGGAAATCTACAGTAACACTAAGCTGTTCCACAGTGCTTTATCCAAGTAGCTCAATTACTTGTTTCATCAGATGGAGGAAACTTAGCCAAAACAAACAAGACTTTAATTTATTCTCTATTAGTGAAATAACAGTTGTTTTTTTTTCACAAGTGAAATTTTACTATATTTCATATACATAGAAAAGTACAGTAAGTACAGTATTAAAAAGCAGGAAAGATGTAAGCCATTGCAAAGTCTTTGCAATATATTTAAAAATACCTATGCCATATCACTCCTTTTTGATTCAAGAGGCTAATTCTTGATTATAAAATTTTTCATAAAATTCCAAGTCTTTTATGTTTAAGGATGGTTTTACAGTCCTCAATGATTTTACAAAATGCTCGTGTTTTACAGCAGTTGCTTCAAGTCCATTCTCTTGCAATGCCAACAAAGTAGCCTTTAAAACAAAAAGAAAAAAAACACTAATTTGAAGTGCTTATCATGTTTTAAGTTGCAAAGAAATTATTGTAAGTATTCTAAAATATTTTACATGAAACCAAATTTTAGGTAAAGGATCTGAAAACAGCATTGTGTAATTCATGGTTATTTAACAGTAGATAAACAAAAAAATAAGATGACTATAACTTTGTCATTTGCTTTTTTGTCTGCATTAGACAACATGCCCTTGATCACTTATATTTTTGGGTTTTCTTCCTAGTCTTCTCTCTTTTTACGTAACTTATCTCAAATACTTACAGATTTTTCTCTCCAGTCTTGACAGTACATGCTAATTTCAGCTAAAAATGCTGCAGTTGCTTGCAATACACAGAATGCAATTCATCTAGATGAGCTTGGATAGGGAACGGCCATGTGAAACAAAGGGTAGTACAGTTCCTTAACTTCTAGTAAATTATCATGGAAAGCCTTTATTCTTATTTGGTTTTTTTTATTATTTGAATAATCAACCCTGTTCAGTTCTTCTGCTTTAGTCATTCTCCTTATATTTTCATTACAATCTGTGAAAGAATCTGTACTACAGATGGCTCAGTAACTTCTATGAGTTAGCTCTGTTTTTTCATTGAAAGGTTTTATTTAAAGTTTATTTCACAGATGAACCATGAATATTTCTTACCTCCTTGCACAGATTTTCAATATCAGCTCCAGAGAAGAGGTCTGTTAGGGCTGCCACATCTTGTAATGACACATCAGTCTCTAATGGAATTTTTTCTGTGCAGATTTTCAAAATTGAAAGCCTTCCCTGTATATTGGCACATATTATATAAGAAAACAAACAAACCAATAATTAATCCCTCTCCAAAGCAGTACAATATCTGAAATTACAACTAAGGAAAATCCAGAATAGTACCAAAACCAAAACTACATCTTTTTGGCAGAAGAGTGAATAAAATGCTATTAATGGAGATAACCACAAGAGTAAGTATTATCTCATATGTTAAAGTCTGGTATTCACAGTTACTCATTTCTTCATGAAAACACACTATTTTAGACTGAATAGTCCATATTTGGCCTGCTTCAGGTCAACTTTTTTTTTTTTTTTTTTTTGTTAGGAAGCTCAGGACAAGTAGCCACACTACCCTTGGGAACAAGGCACAAGAATGACTTGAAGCAAAGACAGGTAGTACTGTAACAAGTTGACTAAACTGCAGCTTGCTTTGGTAAATACAGAATGATTCCAGATTTTTCTATTATCTGTTTTCTATATGAAATAGTGTAACTACATACACCAGTTAATATGTTACTGGTGTTTAAATTACAAATGTAATTATTCCTTTTTAAACTCCTTCATTGTACCCTGAGTTTGGTGACTGATCATCAGCAAATAATCCATCAATTGTTAAATATATTATAGGAACATGCCCCCTTTGTTTTTAAAGTAAAGTATGCTCACAATTAATATCTCTTCACTTAAAGCCACGTATGGATTTGTAATACCTCACCTTCAGATCTGGAGGTGGAACATAGATCATCTTGTCTAACCTTCCGGGACGCAATAAAGCATCATCCAACATATCCGGTCTATTTGTTGCAGCAACTACCATGAAATCTTTGTTCAAAGTTTCCTGAAACTCTAGCTGAGTAAGAGACGATATAAACAAATTTGTGCAACACGGTTTAGATATTATATAAAGATATTAGTTAACTATTAATGAGAAAAGGGGAAGGGCAAAAAGACGATATATAATATGTAATTCTTTTCCTTTCAATATTAATAATTTTTTTGAGGTAAAAAATGCCTTGTTGCAGGCCAGATTAGATGACAATGAAGAAATATAGTTAGTATCTGCCTTGATGATAAATACAGATTTTTCATTGGCCAGATTTTAACAAAGACCTTTTATATGCAAAAATTCAGTATCCTACAATTCTGAAACTGTTTACTTCAGTGTTCCCCCAAAGAGCATCAGTATATGAAGACAGAAATTGAAATACAGAAAAGCTTAATGTTAAATGTTGTGAATAATTCACTGTAAAGTCCAGCTGCAAACTTTTTGTTTAAATAAGTAACTGATCATAACTGTACCAGTTTTGTATAAAATATGTATGAGAAAGCACTGCAAATGAAGTAGGGGAAATGCTTATAAGAAGTAAGTTCAGGAAGGAACCTGTATAATAGTAAAAATAGCACAATTAGTCTAAAAAATTACCTTAATGTCAAGCAAGAGGATTTTTGTGACAGAAGATGAACACCAACTAGTAATGCTCATTAGCCTGTGTGGGTATTTTGGTCAAACAAACCAAGTCTCATTGAGCAACAATGTATGTAAAAACAGTTAGCAGCCTACGTATGGTATTTTCTAAAAACTAGAAATTATGACAGAGTAGAAGAGCATCTTGCATATTTTCAAGCTTGAGGATTTTAAGTTTAAATAGTGTGAATGCCAACAACTAAAATATTTGAAAAAATGGACAGCATTTATCATTCTTCTTATTTAGAAAAGGGAATATAAATACCTTTCTTTCCTCATAATTTTGTTCTTGACATTGACCTTCAAGCTGTAGTTTGCTTCCTCTTCTTTCTGTGACTTTCAGCCCAATACCATCCAACTCATTGAGAAGAACAGAAAGAACCCGCTCTGAGACACCATGGCCAGTTTTGCAGTGTGACCGAGATCCCAAGATAGAATCAATCTCATCTAGGAATATTATTGCTGGGGTATTTGCTCTTGCTTGGCGAAAAACCTTTTTTTTTTTTTTAATTAATGAAATAAAATGTTAATACATACATTCTATCAGATAAGGTGAAAACACCTACTTACATATCCTCTGTATTTTACTTACTTAATTTGAAAGATATGTTCATAAAGACTCACAAGAGCTGTTCTGGCTTACATTTACTATAGGCAAATTCTGCTGCTTATTTAAATTCTTAAATGAACTGAAAACAAAATGGTAGAAATACTTTCAAAGTTTAAAACTGGTACAATTTTAGGGCTAGATTCTCAGCTGATACAAATGTGAATCTGTAAGCCATTTTATTTAATAATCAGATGAGAGCTTTAACTCCCATCTTTTCATTAATAAAATTTAGGCCTAGCTAATACTTGACAAAAATCAACCAAAAATAAACTATAGACATTACATAAATTGAAAACTGTACCTGAGACAAAATCTTCTCTGAATCACCAACGTAAGGTGAGAAAAGGTCAGCGCCACTTACAGAGAGAAAGGAACAGTGACAACTTGTGGCCACAGCCTTCACCAGTGTGGTTTTGGCACACCCTGATGGCCCATAGAGAAGAATACCCTTTGGATGAGACAGGCCCATCCTAGCAAATGCCTGAGGAAATTTCATAGGCCACTCAATACTCTGTCAATACAGAAAAAAGGGATGAAATTCTTAGTAATGAAACTAGAGTTCATAGGCAATCAATAAAGTTGCTGAGCACATTATTTCCTCTCCTTAGTACAAACATTAATTTGAAATCAAGAGCGTGGCCAGTAGGTCGAGGGAGGTCATTCTCCCCCTCTACTCGGCACTGGTGAGGCCACAACTGGAATACTGTGTCCAGTTTTGGGCTCCCCAGTTCAAGAGGGACAGGGAACTGCTGGAGAGAGTCCAGCGAAGGGCAACCAAGATGACCGAGGGACTGGAGCATCTCCCTTATGAAGAAAGGCTGAGAGAGCTGGGACTCTTTAGCCTGGAGAAAAGAAGGCTGAGGGGAGACCTTATTATTGCTTACAAATATCTAAAGGGTGGGTTGAAGGAGGATGGAGCCAGACTCTTCTCGGTGGTTCCCAGTGACAGGACGAGGGGCAATGGGTGCAAGTTGGAACATAGGAAGTTCCATTCCCCCACACAGAAAAACTTCTTTACAGTTCAGGTGACAGAGCAGTGGCACAGGCTGCCCAGGGAGGTTGTGGAGTCCCCTTCTCTGGAGATTTTCAAGAGCCGCCTGGATGCAGTCCTGAGTAACGTGCTCTAGGCAATCCTGCTTTAGCAGGGGAGTTGGACTAGACGATCTCTACAGGTCCCTTCCAACTCTGAAAATTCTGTGATTCTGTGATCAGAGAATACTAATTTGGTCTTCCATCATATAATGCCCTTCTTAAAGTTTCCTCTCTGTCCCAAACAGAACGAAAGGCAGTCCTTGAGAGATGATACACAGGAGACATCTCTGGCTAAAACTTTAGGAATGGAAAAACCTGGCTACAAGTTAAAGTGTTTTTCAGCTGCTAAAAAACATGCTTATTTTCTCATGATATTATGCTTGGTGGCAATATCTTGTGACTGAAAGATTTCTAATTTACAAACATTGTAACTTAATGCAGTATAAAAAAAAAGTTTAAAATATAATTTATAATCAGGTAATTTGCAAGAAAATTCATTTCCATAATGTAGCCTACAGAACGCCTTGGACAACATGGTTATTAGAAACTAGCTGTTTATCTAAATTTGTTTTGTACATTACCTGTTTTAACTTTAATTTCACATCTTCAAGGCCACCAATTTGCTCCCAAGTAACAGGTTTACACTCTGTTAGTCCAACTGCACTTCGAAAAGAGGATGGTTGAATTTTTTTTAAAGCTTCTTGGAAATCTGCCATGCTAATCACCATTTCAGTTGAATCCTGGAGAAAGCCAGATAAAGCATATTAAGAATATTTTTACATAATAACTTATAACGCTGCATTAGTATGCAAAACACTTCATAAAAGGCCAAATGCAGCCAATAAAGAAGCAAATTTCTGCCCTAACAAGCTTAAGCACTGCAGACACACAGAGGTAATGCAAAGCAGAATATATTCTCGTTAATCGCAAGTTTTTACAGAACAAAACCACATTTTAACAAAAAATAGTGTTTTAGAGAAAACTGCTGTTTTCCTCTAAATTATAGCTCCATTACACAGTGATCTGCTAAATCAAATAGTTGCTAATTTCAGGGTTACTACACTCCAAATCCTAGAATCTCTTGAATACAAATATTCTAACATTTCCACCACATACTAGAGAAAGTAAGGCACTTTATCTCAAATAGGCTAGAAAATACCATTATTAAACTACAGATGCAGTAACAGAACTAAGGTGTATTTTACAAAGGCGCATACAGTTCTCAAGGTAAACAGGCTATCTACTTATTATTTTCAATTTTCCATCTATTTCTTACTGGGATACCAGTTTCAAATTATTTTGTTTATTATTTTCAATATTTGCAAGGTATCTGGAGGAGATGGAAGTTCTAGAAATATGATGCTCTCTTTTTTCTACCCCTGAGTGAAGACAGGGGGTTCTACCATTCTCTGTAGATGTTCTGACTCTCAACATTTTGCCAATACGACTTTAAATTTGCATTCAGCCATTCCAGATGAAAACCCACAGCAAACATATTTTACAATTCTTGTAAAAGTCAAAATAGATAGAAAGAACATTAAGAAATAAATATTATCGATATGGAATTAGAGAATGGCTACGAAGTTAAGTTTCTGCACACTGGGCAGTTGTATACCTTGTGTCTACAACAATGTTATATCCAGCCATACAACCCAAATGATAATAGCTATTATCACTAGCAGTTATATATTTATGTGTCAACCTGAACTTTCATTTGCAGTTATTGTTAAGAAGTAGAATTCTAAATCACTGATAGCTTCAAAAGAGAGCTTTGGTGAACACTATAGTTTAGTTTGCCAAAAAAGACTGAAATCTCTGCTTTGCACAATACTAAAATGATAAGGATGAGGATAAAAACTTTTGGCAAAGCTTTTCACCCAAAAAGGAGAAAACAGTCTTTTCAGGTGAGAACTGAAAGGACTAGCGAAATGGTGTATTAATGTTTATAACACACTTGGTGTTTTTCAGTATTTTAATTTGCAAGTTCTTCAACTTGGTGAGCTTTTCAAGTAAACTGAGTATTAATTAGGAAAGGTTGGTACATATATAAATGACAATCTTCTTGACTGATTTGCAACCATACCAAAGAGCTGTGGAACACAGCCTGCATGGCTGCTTCTCTGCAGAGTGCTGTAAGGTCAGCTCCAACATACCCAGTTGTCATTTCTGCCAGTTTAACCAAATCAACGTCTGTAGAAATTGGCATACTAGATGTAAGCAACTGCAGGATGGATCTTCTTTGTGTAAGTGTTGGTGTCCCAATAATAACCTAAACCAAATATAACAAACAAAAATTTTCAGTAGATATTTTGCTGTGTTCCTTTTATTTTATAGACCTAGGCAAGCAACTATGTCTCTGCTTTATACTGCTCACTGAAGATTTATACATACTTATACAGCAACTAAAGAATTTCACAAGAAACTTATTACTAGCACTATACAAATGACAACTATTTAAAATACCCTTCATTTACCCTTACTTTCCAAGCGAACAGTGTTTGTATAAACAGTTGTTCCTAAAACACTATCAGCTACTGTCCATCAAGCCGTATTTGAAGGTAGTTTCAACATAAGATATAACACTGAAATAATAATTTCTTTGCATCACAAGGACTGAATTAGATTTGTCCAAAAGGAAAAAAAAAATCAATTAGATAAACGTTCACACATTATTAAAAACCTGGTAGAATACCGCCATATAAATATATCTCAACAATCTATAAATCCTGGAAAATAATGAAAATTATAGTTGTGAAAGCTTAAAGGACTTGACTAAACTGGATGACCCAGGAGTGTGTTTAGCCAGCAAAATAAACAATATAAGTAAAAGCATTGTGTATTGCATAACTGTATGTGTTCTTTCTTCTTTTGACCATTAGGCTAAAAGCAGTCTTCCAGATTAGACCTAGCCCTTGTTATTGAAATCTGAATAGAATTTTTGACACAACAGGTTACCAGTTCTTTGTCACAATAAACTTTTAAGGAGAGATGCATAAATCTTCACGCTAGGATTTAAATGAGGAAAATCTAAGCCTGTAATGCTAAGCATCTATAAGCAAAAGAAAACTGTCAAGAACAGGTACACGTCTTTATGATAAAGAAGCATAAATACTCTCCTTGTCCACTTTCAAGTATTTGGAGCTCTCAGTTTCCTCAGTAAAACATGCTCCCTACCTTACCCAAGACACAGCAAACTAAAGAAACAGGACACATCTCAAGCCTGTAAAATCACACTATGAAACATGACTAGTAGACATTAAAAAAAATAAAATGACTTTGTTAACTACCCCCTGCTGCACCTTAAAAATGACCAAAAAAAGACAGTGTATGAATAACAGGGTTTGCTTACCTCTCTGTCAAATCTGCCAGGTCTTCTCAGTGCAGGGTCTAAGGCATCAGGCCTGTTTGTTGCTGCCATAATGACCATCTTACCCCCACTACCTACACCATCCAGTAGCGTTAGCAACTGAGCAACAATACGATCTTCAGGAGCATTGTTTGAATTTCCTCGCTTTGCGCATAAAGAGTCAACTTCATCAATGAAGAGAATGGTTGGGCCTTCATGTGACATTTCCCTTCCCTTTTCAAAGACCCTTCGCAAATTCTCTTCAGTTTCTCCTGGCCTTGAACCATAGAGAGCTGGGCCACTGATGCAAAGCAGATATGCACCCACTTCTTTTGCTACTGCCTTTA
>NW_009648559.1:2691385-2691919 GCF_000708025.1 Charadrius vociferus
AGAAAGCCCTAACTTCTTGAAAGTCTTTGGGAAGCGGAAAGGCAGATCAATCATTT
This sequence comes from Charadrius vociferus, assembly GCF_000708025.1. Taxonomy (NCBI): domain Eukaryota; kingdom Metazoa; phylum Chordata; class Aves; order Charadriiformes; family Charadriidae; genus Charadrius; species Charadrius vociferus. Next base: position 2,691,442 of record NW_009648559.1, read on the forward strand.
CTTTCAAAGATTTTCCCACATCGTCTAGTCCTGCAATTGAAGTTCTTGCAGTGTCTTCTGATAAATGTCTGTACCATTCAAAAGTGACCACCTCCTTAATTTTTATGCTTGTTTGGGGCGTTATCAGTCCAGCTTCATCCGTCACAGGGTCTACAGACAGCATTTCAATACACACCACGGGATTTTCGAGACTTGGGGCAACAGTAACAACATAATGAAGTGAAACATAAACATTTCTTAGCAGCTCTCTGATCGTCTCCTGCAAGACTGCTCTGGGAATCGACTTTTTCACTGCAGAGCTCTTAAGGACCACTTTCACAATCGCCTTTTTCAACTGGTGACAGGCCAGAAGCTTCAGCTGGCCGACATCCAGCGTGAGGCCCTTCAGGTCCCTTGCAGTTACACCCGCCGTTCTGCAGCTCAGGTCAACCTGCAGGTACCCGTCCGCCAAATCGCGCCTGGGCCAGGCCGTGCACAG
>NW_009648559.1:2692303-2763356 GCF_000708025.1 Charadrius vociferus
TGAGGGGGCCACCGTCCGGTAATGGCGGGCTGCCCAGCTGCAGGCCCTCTCTCGGCTTCTTATTGCCACTCGCCGCCTTCTCCGCAAAGCTGGTCTTGGCGGGCCTCCCTCATTTCATCTCCCACTTGTCGGGTTAGCGCTTCTTAAACATTTTTTCCTTCCCCTGTCCCCTGTGAGTGCCTCCCTCGACTCAGGGTGGCGCCTTTTTCACCAGCGGTTGGAGTTGAATCAGGTGTAGGTGCTGGTTAAGAAAAACAACTGGGGAGACACACAGTGGACTTGGGAAGCTGCCGATACGATTAACTAGGACACACATACTTATTCAACAACTGATAAACCTGTAGTACGTTGCTCTGAAAAATGCTCAGTCAGTGTTTTGAGGAAAATTAGTTGTATAACTTTTTGATCCACTGCCTTAAATTACGCCATGAATTGTGCAGTACTTTTCACAAAAACCTTCCAGGAGACCTGTCAGTGTTGTGGGATACGAGATAAAGTCATGATCTATGAAATTCAGTATGTGCATAATTTTATTCTTGCAAGTAGCTTCATTGTGAGTGAAGTTACATGAGTACTAAACACATACAGACTTCATTGGAGACCACACAGGTACAAGAATTGGGATCTCAAATACGCAACTCCAGCAAGATGTAGTTATGTTCACAGAAAATGCAGAGAGGGTGGTTTACAGCGCGACTACGATCTCTCCAGCGTGTATTTTGAAGGCCTCTGGAGGGGAAGCGTAAGGAAACTCTTTTGATGGTGTCCTGCTTAATCACATTCCTTACAGAACCAAGGGCTGTAAACTATTTTAGCAAGATACGTGAACAAAAGCAGGTGGTGTTAACAGGGCTAGTTCAGCAAATTTTAAATGCTGAGTAGGAACTCAGAAGAAAGGTGTAGGGCTGAGTAGCGTGAAAAAACAGCAAACCTTCTTTTTATGCCTAATTATGTGCAAAAGGGCCTATGTTCTATTTCCTTTCAATTCATGACCGAATTTTCTCCTTTCAGTGTTTATTTTCTGTTTCTTTTTTCTGGATATCTACTTAATGTTTCTTTTCATAGCATGTTTTTGTACTGCATGTGTATGCAAATGCTTATATGGAATATGCAGAGTTATTAGGTATTTAGTGTGGAACAGACTAATGTCTGTCCAGAGAATGTACAGACAAAAGATTATAAGGAGCTTTCATTCCAAGGAGGAGAATGTATTTTCAAGCCAATGTCTTATAAACACATTCTCTTGTTTTATTTCTTTCCCTCAAAGGTTCTCATAAACATGAGTGCTCTTGAGTACATATTTGATTAAACAAAAAACATACTCTGTTTAAAATGGTAGATTTGTGTTTCAGAGAGTTCCAAACTGTAAGTGGTAGACCCTCTGCTTGGTTTTAAGAAGTTGTGCTTAGAGAAGAAAAGTATGGAAAAGTGCATATTTGAAATGAGCTCTGTGGTTTGTATTCCTATGTAGTTGTTCTTTGTAACAGACTTACTGTAACATCTGGAAAATCTGATTTCTTATGAGAAGGAAAACACCTGCAAATTTAATCTTGAATGACAAAGAATTCCGAGTAATAGTTATTAGAATTAATGATTTGAGCTTCTGTTGGCTTCAATAAGGACTAGTCTTCTTGCTGATTTTTTTAATGACATATGCATGGAAGTGGTGCTTTGCAGTAATCCATCTATTTTTCCAATTTAAATTTTTCCTTGATACAGAAAAATAGACCTGTAATATTTAAGTGGTAAGAAAATAAAATTTTCCCCCAACTCAGTAAAACAGTAATACCTAGTTCAGTATACCTTTTCTGTCAGTATGTTCTATGTCATAGGACAACAGTGGAAGATACCCATATTTTTACACATCAGAAAAGTGGGAAGCAATTTTGGAATATTGTTGAATGTTTTATGTATAGATATAAAGTCTCTTTGAAGTCCTGGACTTGAATTGTGCAACAAATGACCTACTGAATGTAGTTACTGTCAATATGTGTAATTGTAGCAGGTGGAAAAGTTCTTGATCTCTTTATGCCTAACTATGTGCAAACTAAGTTCTGGAAAATTGTATATTTGAATTACACTTCTTTGCCACTAAATGTGTGTCTGTTTAGAAAGAATGTTAAATGTCAATTAAGGCTTGGATTTAGTGCTTAGAAATGTTGTAGCTGACAGATGGAGAACAGGCTTGAAATAGACATTCACGTGAGGTTTTCTTGGGGGAATGAAGGAAATAGAATCAGGATTGACAAAGTTCAGGCCAACTGGGCAACAAAGAGCAAGGGAGTTATGGAGAAGAACACACAGATTTTTTTTTGGTTGGTTTTCATGATGTTCTTTTAAGAATTCTGCCAAAGTTACTGTTTTCTCCCTGAGTTTTGAGTAACATTGAATTGTAGTTAAAAAAAACCCCAAACAAGTTAAGACTACTGGGAATATGCAAACTCAAGAGTAGAGCTGTAAGTTTGCCATTTTTTTTCTTTTTCTTCACATGTCCATAGTGGAAATCTGTTATTATCCATTGGTAACATTTGTTATTATAGCCCATTGTTTCATAAGAAAGTAACTTCCTAAAATTTTCACAGCTGAAGTTAAATTTTATTGAATGTCTACGTTACTGATACTTGATTGCAAGTGACTGTTTTTAGCATGGGGAAGCACAATTGATTTTAAATTATCGACAGTGGCAAGCTAGTCTACTCCTGGACGGATTTGCATAAATATAATTAGATAAGTAGCACAGCAAGTCTTTTTTCCTTCCTGCCTTTTGTTTATCATAATTCCATGGTCAGTTTAGACAGTAAAAGAGGGGGTTCCACCCTTTATCAGCTTTGTTATTTAATTCCTGTCCTTCTTTTTGATAATAAAAGCATCAGTATGGCAAAGATGATGAGCTTGTTTGGCGTAGTACTATTTTTTTTTTTTTGTGAGTTAGTTAACTGGCACTAAATCTTGATTTTGTGTGTTGCAGTGTCATGCAAATGTGACCTCTTTTGTTGGCAGTTCTAGCTTGTGTCATCACATTGTGGAAATGCAGGCGATGCTTTAGGGGGAAAACAAGACAACGCCACCAGCCTGCTTGGCAGGTATCTACCATTAATAATTTCTGAAATATGCACAGAACACTTACTGTTTCACAACAATATGAAACGGGAATGAAGTACTAGTTCATGAAACGCTGTAGTCTTATGTAAGAGTAGTTAATTTGACAGTGTTAATGCATGCTGCTAATATTTTTGGGTGTATTCTAGTTATCTATGTATTAATTCGTTACTAAGTGTAAAACATACATATAACAATAACACGCTTGGTGTCCAACATAAAAACTATGATATTGTTGCTTAATGTACACATCTTGGTCAGTGAATTTTAGTTTAAACTTCAATTTTTATGTTGTTGTAATACTGAATATTTTACTTTAAGACACTGATCCTTCAGTTCTTTTTCGTATAATGAAGTGGCACCCCAAAAACACTGAAATGACTTTTTGAAAGTGTGCAGGATTGGCTTTTTTGGAGCAAACTGTGGGATCAAGACCTTATTTATATGTTTTAATAGAAAACATTGCTGAGTGACATTGCTGTGCTTTGGAATGCATACCTTTTACTAACCATGCTCCTGAATCATTTACAGACCCCAAAATTAACAATGACAAAATGGCAAAAAGATATTCCACCAAGAATCTAGTTTAAACTGTCAAAAAATTAAAAATAGTGTTTTAAACAGTTTTCTTCCCATTCACTAGATGGCAGCTGATCTTCAAGAATGGCTGTATTTCTCCTTTCAAATCTGATAATTTGAAGGAAATAGTCATCAGTTCTTGGAGAAATCAAATATTGTCCAGCATTGTCTTCACTTTGTTTCTAATATGAAACTGAAAAACCAGCACAGTGAGTGTTCATATAATTTTCAGCTTTTTCATGTTGGGTTTGTTGCTGTTAGTTTCTGGGGAAGAATGTTCTTTATTCTTTGCTTTCATATTTAGTTGGACAGATTAACTTATTTTTAAGGAGCATGTACAATACTCTAATGATATTCTAAAAAGAAAGAATAATATTTCTGGTTTTCTTTTGGGTATACCTATTGGGTTTTGGCAGAATAAAAAATTGTTCAAAATTCCCAATTATTATAACTCACAAAATAAGAATAACTGTGTCTTGTTACAATAATTCCAAGCATACCAAGTAAAGAAGATAGTAAGCTGTTAAATTTGACTATATCTAGTATCAGAACTGCAATTTTTATTTAAAACTGACAAATTAACAGTCGTTAACATAGTCTTTTTTAATAGTAAATGGATTTTAAAATGTGCTGTGATAGTCTATTAATCACATAAAGATAGCTCAAGGTGGGTAGGTGACATGTACATATTTTAGGGCAGGATTTTATTATTTGTGGAGGTTCTGTGACTAAGTATATATACTGTATTAGACTTATGCTAGATATTGCACATTTGAAACACCAGAGTCTCTTACAATGAAACTTCATAGATAAATTGTAAAGACGTGCTTAGAAAAGGAGTGGAAAGAGCTTTTGTATGTCTGCATGACTTTATGAGAGGGCCACCCTCAGTGTGTTTACTTAATTTTCTCGTGAACATCCAGTCTCGTATCTTTATACGGAAAAAGTTCCCATTGCAGTTAGTAGGAATTTTGGGTGTGCAAGGCATGTGAGGTTAGGCCCTGCATTTCTCAGAGTGTGTAAAATCTCTGCCTGCTGCCAGAAAGCTATGGTGAAGTTACTGTACCTTAGATAACATTCATGCTGCATGTCTGCTGGAAATTACTGCCATCCCTGCAGATGCATCAGAAAAAAATTTGTGCCTGCACCTGAAGTCTTCCAATGGAAACTCAGCTGTCTTAGCTTAAGTTGCCGAGGAAATGATTTTATGCTAAGACACAATATTTTCTTGGGAGTGACTCAAGGCCCAGCTGCACGTTGCATTGTCTAGATACTTTTGGGGTGGTAGCCTTTCCAAGAGGGAAAAACTGGACAACAGCAGATCATTTAAGAGGACACATTTATCAATTTGTCAATATTTGTCTTTAGCACCTTTTGATTACTTCTTAGAGATGTTTGGTTATCTGTTTCAGCATAATATGTAATCCAGTGGTTCACCAGATCTTATTTTGGATATGAAATAGTGTGATCCTTGCATGGTATTAGGAATGAGAGCAGACTGTGGAGAATTGCAGAAGGACCATTCAAAACTGAGGGACTTGGCAGTAAAATGGCAGATGAAATTCAGTGTACATAAATGTGAACTGACGCACAAAGGGAAGCGCGATCAAAGGGAAGAGTCATTTTTATAGCATTAGGATAGATGATTTCATGAAAATGTCAGCGCAGTGCTTGATGTGCGCAGAGCAAATAAAATGTTAGCATTAACTGAAAAAGGAATAGAGAACAGAACAAAAACCATCTCAGTCCCACTGTATAAGCTTGTGGTTAACCTGTACATTAGATATTGTGTATACTTTTGATTTCCTTTCCCCAAAAATCTATATTAGAACTGGAAAAGGTTCAGAGAAGGCAACAAGAATGATTGACGGTATGGAATGGCTTCAGTGCAAGGAATGACTACAAGTAGGCTGTCTCCTCAACACAGAAAGAAAACTTTGAGGTGGCTATGGAAGAGATTTGCAAAATTGTATTTTGGATAGGAAATGCCTGTTTTAAGGGTCTATTCCAATACCAGAACAACGGATTCTACTCAGACCTGTGTTCAAAACAAATAAGAGGTAATCTATCACATGGTGAGTAGTAGATCTGTAGAACTTCACTGAAAGATGCTGTGGATGCAAAATTGTATGTAGGTGCAAGGGAAGACAGGACCAGTACTTAGGAAAGGATACTGTTCATGAGAGTTCTCAGGATGGAGGATGTCTGTGTGAGGAGAGAAAGATTGCCAGTGAGCCACACTCCCGTTAGTGTCAGAAACTTCTTCAAGCTGAAATCATTGGAAACTGGGAGTGTATGAGAGGAAGTGTCATGCATACTTGTTCTGACTGTCTATTTCCGACTACTGTTCTCAGGTTTTTTTCTTTTAAAAGGCACATTCTTAAAGCATCACATGCTTGTCTTTTTAAATTATGCAAAGAATTCTATAAAAATAATTGGTTTCAGGCATACAAAATGTTAGGTACATGTTTTGTATTCACATTTTCCCTCTTAGAAAATTCCACATAGCAGTTATACATATTAATGTATAGTTTATATAGAATTGTCTTGCAGCTTTCTAGGAATTTTCCCAAATGCCTTCAAGGAATTCCCACTGTGGTTTCTGGGAATTTCCCTTGTACTTTTAAAGAATTTGCAAGAATTCTCCTTAAGCTTAATAGGAATTTTCCTGGTGCTTTCCGGAAGTTTTCCTTCTTTACTTTGTGCGGATTTCTGCAATTGCTTTCTAGGAATGTTCTATTTTCTCTTCTGATTTCAAGGGGTTTCCTAAGTGTACCCTAGGAATTTTCCTTGTGACCCAGCATGTTCCTTATGCGCTCTAGGAATTTTCCAGGTGCATCCAGGAATACCCTCTGTGTTTTCTAGGAATTCCCTCTATGCTTTCTAGAAAGTCTTTCTAGAAGAATTTCCAGGAATTCGCTCTGTGCTTTGTAGAAACATTGCTACATTCCAGGAACCTATCCAGAACCATCTAAGGATTCTCCCCATGGAATTCTTCCCAAGGAATCCTTGCCATGCCTGCTTTAAAGAGCTGATTAAGCAGGAGCAAAACTTAAAGTATTTGGGTATGAAGCTAGTTGTTCAGTAGATCTGTTTTCCCACCCAGAACTTACCTTGAAAAATGTTTAACACTTTTTTTAGACTTCCCTTCCTCTATGCCACAGCTACATATTGTACTTTTTTTTTAATGAAATTTCAAATAAATTTTCTTTGCAGACAGCAGAATTAGATAAATGCATTAGCAATGAATCTAGTTGTGTTAGCATGGGAAAAAAGCTGCTTTTAGGAAGAGAATCTCAGTGGTTAGTTATGTTAGAAAGGCTTTGGTGGGTTTGGTTTTGTTTCCTTTTGTTTCCTTTCTTTTTGTTCCTAAAACCTGTCAGGGCTCAGAGTGCCCTGACAGGCCTTAATTACCCTGCCCAGTCTCACCTGTACCTCCACCAGCACCTCTGCCCATGAGCTCTATTTAAGTCCAGGCCTGGGCCTTTGTGCTGTGGTGGTCTGATCTATGTTGTACGTATGCCTGTCTTCAGAGTGAGCTGTGGGATGCCTACGGACCTTATTGTCTGGGACTGGCTCCCTGGCTTGCCCATGAACCTGTCTTGTTGCTACAGGTTTTTCTGATGGCCTGAACTCCTGGCTAGTGTTCCTGGGCCTGTGTTGCTTGGGTGCTGTGTGCTTGGGCTTAGGCTTGCAAGGCTATACCTTACTAGCCTTATTACTAATTTTGGTTACTGGTTTCCTGTCTCTTACAGAGCTGCTGGTCCTTGCTGTATGGTAATACTTTTTTCACAGTATTGCTGACATATCAGTAATATGCAGTGATGTGTACATTGGAGTTATTCTTCATGAATATGGACTTTCTTGTTTGGGAAGTGTCTCAGTTACCTGTAAGGTTTTGTATTTTACTTGCTTGTTATCTGAGTTCTCAATAAACAGCTGTTAGTTGGTATGGGTGTATGTAACTACATTAGAATTCCTGTGTAGATACGCCATGCTATCATCTTTTGTAACTTATTGTTGCAGTGTTCTGTTTGTGTACCTTTATTCAAGCTTTTAAGAATCTTTGTATTTGTACATACCATGAAAGCCAGATCATAAATGATTTTTCTGTTGTCTTTAGGTGGCTAAATTATGTAAGATATGGTAATGCATAATGGTATTTGCTAGGGTGTTTTTGGTGTGGTTGTTTTTTTTTTTTTTTTTTGGTGAGCTCTGCTTGGTGTAAAACTGTGTATATGGTCCTGGCTAAGTCTTACTTAAACTACTTGAGACAAAGAATCACATGTTGTATTTCTAGACTGGGACCCTGGAAACAGTATACTTGAGCCTTCGGGATGCTTTGTACTGTAGGTGTTTAACAGTAATTGTATATTGCAACACTGACTTCTCACTCCCTAGCCTAGTGTTTGCTGCTGATCATTGCTGACCTTGGGACAGCTGTTTTGTCTCTTAACTTACATAATGTAAAAGAGGTTTTTTTTCCAAATTTTAAGTTGATTCTTTAAGTCTGTCTTGTGGTTTTTATCAGATGCTGATAGCTTCAGAAGTAGAAGTGTAAGTAAAAGCTCTTTATCTGAGGTCGATCCTCTTGAAGAATAACTATCAGCAGCATTCCTTTAAAATGGGCTGAAAATCTGAAGAAAATTACAAATTATGTGTTATCATACTAGCTATTAATAATGAGGCTAACCAAAAATTAGAGTATGAAAGCTATTATGAATTATTGTCATTTTATCTTTTGTCAAAGATAATTATACAGAGACCTGCCATACACAGTTATTAAAATATATGTAATAAAAACTGTTCAGCAAAGAAAAACAATTGTAAAGAGGGAGATGGTTGACACAATGTAGAGGCAATATGAGAAAAATAATCAAATACAACTGTGAGCATGAGTTAAACTTCATTTGGGTTGTTAAAAGTTAGCGCCTATAATTATTCGTTATCATCTTCTCATTTTTGTTCTCTTTATTTTTACATAGATAGCCTGTGGAGCTTCTCATCTTTCACTCCCATAAGGAGCAGGGATGTGAACCATAAGTTATCTTTTTGTTATTTTCTTTCAACTATCTGAAGAAGTGCTTGATTTGTAAGCAAGTTTCATGAGATCAACTGTTTTGAGCATAACAGCTTTCCATTGCTGAAGGGGAGGCATCCCTGTTCACATCTGGGGTCTCTCACTGCTTCCTTTGGTCAGTCTTAATACTTGTATAACTCCTTTGTCACTTGATTCAACATGCTAAACTGACAGAGAGTTTTTCCTTAATTTCCTTTTTTTTTGGTGTGTGTCGTGCTGATGATGAAGGGGCTCACTGAAGAACAAGGTCAGGGCATAGGGGGAAACCTGGGAGGTGAGAAAAGCATAATTGCTCCTTTCGGTAGCAGTGAGCTGTTGGACTGGCTTTAGCTACTCACTGGACAGTACCTGAGAGCCTGAATGGGTATCTCTTCTTCCCCTTTGTTTTATTCCTTTTGTTTTCCCTTCTTATAGCCCAATATTTTGAGTGAGGGAAAGCAAGTGGAACTGACTGAAGCATGCTGAGTAGGTGAATTTTGTGGCAACCTGTGAGGTTTATAAAGAACATGTTAAAAAAAAAATAATCAACTTTCTTATAGAAGAATATTAAATTCAAAATTGCAGCTCAGAAAAGATCAGTGCAAATCTTGGGCTTCTCTATTCCAGATGTTTATTGCCCAATGTTCTATTTGTGTGTCTTTTCTCTTGTTCTAAAACTGTCCCAGGAATGGTTTTGTGCAAATCATTACTTTTTATGGAATACTTTCAATTCAGTAAATGTATTTTTGTAGCAACATGTGTCCAGGTCTATAGATCGCTTAGGTAGAAGAAGCTTTTTGATCTGTGGTTTTATTTTGGACACTTGCCTAATTGGTGAATGCATTTATTTAAACTGTAGTATTAATAGTGAGTCTTGTTACCACATTTTCATTGCGTACTTGGGAAAGGTAGCCTCTCAAATACTGCCTACACATTATGGTGCTTGTCAGAGAAACAGCTTTGGCCAGCAAAGGGGAGGTTGTTTCTGCTTGAAAGTAATTGGTTTAATTATTTCATTGAATGCGATGCAGAGTATTTTACTCCATTTTTAAAATAAGGCAGCAAACATACTCTAAACACTACTTGTGATTAAAGGTTATTATTACTATTTTTGGAGATGCACTGAAACCTGTGTGATTTCCCTAATGTACAGTGTCCTTACAAAGCATGCTAATATTGCCATAGCAATCCTTTAGTGTTTTATTTATGCTTTTATACAAATGTTTAGGAAAAGGACAAGAAACAAAGCATTAATATAATCATTCTTCTCTTGGAAGGGAGTGTTATTTTTCCAGACTTAAGGGGCATAATCAGAAGCTGTGTCTAGATCATCATTTTGATTAAGCTCTGGATGGAACTAGTCTTTACAAATTAGTCAATTCTCTTTCTTAACCACTTTATTATACTTTCAGCTTCTACAGGTTTTGGAACCTGGACAAGTATTGTGCTTGTGTGTGCAACTGTTTCTTACTTTTTGAATTTGGCTGCATGTGAAGTTCTACAAAAATGTTTCCACTACTCTTTAAACTTATCTGTTGCCAAATTTTAGCTAGGGTAAAACATCAGTTTAATGGTAGTAAAATGATGATTACATGTCCAAACACTGCAGGTCAGTTTAATTTATAGTTCCTAATGTCTAAAGTTCTTTTAAGAATATATTTCATTGTCTGAAATTCTGAAACAGAAGAACAGTGCTATATTCCATTACTTATGCAGGTTGTCATGCTCTGCTTCTGTCTTTTAGAGAAGAAGTTTTTAGGTAAGTTCTTTCCCATGAATGATTTCTGTATAGGGTGAACAAATACTTTGTCTCCAGTTTCAATTACTGGATGGTAAGCAGTTAATCTTATTGCTGATATATTTGCATTAAAAATGAATAAGCTGTGGTGGTTTTTTTAATAAAACAATATGCTGGGTGAAAATGCTAATGTGGATTCTGTTTGGTTTATGGATCATTGTATTGCAAAAATGTACTGCTGGAAAAATATTTTTTTCTGTCATTGCCTGGAAATCCAGTTATGAATTACTTCCCTCATTCTTGTTTTGGTGGTTCATTCAGGAACATACTAAAACATCAGTTAGAACAGGTCTAAACTGAGTAAGATTAAACAGAACTTTCTTCATATGCTTTCCACTTTTTTCTTGCAAAAGGAGGACAAGATTTTTAGGAGAGATAATACTATGATGTAGTTGTATAAATATTAATTTTTGTATTTAATATACTTGATTAGAAGCATAGTTGATTAAAGGTAGTTACATTAATTCACAGCTTGCAGTAGCCTATTATTGAAAGAGCTGATAATGAGAATCTATTAAGCTGGCATAGCTGCCATGTATACTTATAATGGAAATAAGGGCTCAGTTTCTTGCTGGAGGAAGAGAATTAAGCATTTTGTTTAGAAAGAAATACAAAATAACAACAAAAAAAATCCCAAGCAGCCTAAATGTGGGAGGTATACGAGCACCTTTAACTTCCTGGGACAGCTGAGGTCTTGGCATTACCCAAGAAATGCTGGTTATGTTGAAAAGTCTAATTTCAACTTAGTACCAGTAATTTGATACAGATATACCACATGCAGTGGTAAATCTTGAATTCGCTTAGTTAAACTATTGTGTTCTGAACTGAGTACAATGTATTTGTTTTTTCTGCTATACCAATTGTCTTACAGGCATCAAATACACTACAATATTAATAGAAGTCATCTGTGTTCCTTAAGAGGAACAAATGACAGTCAAAGTAGAAAGGGACCAAGACAGCAAAGAAAGGTCAGGAATCTTGGAATAAGTTCTATGAGGGTATTATACAGTAGGAAAAACAGTATGAAGGGAAAAGCAGGAGTTCTTTGAACAAAACCCTGCAATTTTGCTGTCCTTACAGTGATGCATGTATTATTTATGGGAGTGTGAATGATTCTGCAGATAGTGGGGTTTTATATATCAGAATAACTGTGTATGTTTTATCCACGCTTATGAACATCTCTTGTACTTTAGCTGACGAGAAATTTTTGAAAGTCTTTGAGGAGACAGTCAATATGACTGTTGGTAGGAGCAATTGTCTTTGAGAAGTATAATAGTTTTACCCTCTGCCTTTGGGAGGAGTCTTATGCCTTCAGCATTCCTCTTTCCTAAAACAAAGATCTTGGAACGTAGTCATGCCCAAATATCAACATTTTTCCCTTGTCATCATCCGTTAAAATTAGATTAATTTTTCTAGGCTTGTAAGAATTTTGACTTCTGTGTCTGCATTTTTGCCTTTCTGTTTTCAAGCTGTGTTATTTTCACTTATTGCTGTTTTAAATTTTTTAACGCTTCTGGAATAAGTCACATTTTCTACTTCCCACCCCAACCTTTGATTACTGAGTTTACTGATGCGAGTCTGTCAGAAGAGTTCCATACCTCAGAAAATATCACAGTGCAAAATATTTCAGAGAATGCAATAATCTTTTAAAACCTACTGACTTTCAAATACTAGCAGTTAAGTAATGTCATCCAAGTGCTGTAATGAAAGAAGACCGCAGCAAGAATTTTCAGTGGCTGACTTCCTTAACTTTTTCTATGCCTGGCTATGAAAGTTGGGAGATGTATTTTTCTTTTGAACAAGATGAGGTTGAGGATTCACACAGAAATAATGACTAAGTCATATTTCCAGATTTCTGGGTGTGATGTGACGTTCAGTAGACTGGGCCTGAATGGAAAGTGCTTCCATTTGTGCTTTTAGCACTTGCATCCAGCTGTGTAAGTGGATGGATATATGCTGAAGTTTTCCTTGATGATGAGTGTGTGCTTTTTTCACTTAAGTCAGATACCAAGTAGCAATAACTTGAATCCATTTGCTTTTCTTACAGAGGTTGGTGTAATCTGCGCTGGCTGTTTCCTTAGTGTTTCACACAGGCATTATTACTAATCCATCACAAAATATGCTTGCTATAAAAGCTTTAAAGCATCAATATTGACAGATGCTGAAATAATCAATCTGACTTAATTCAACTATTGTGGACTCTATGAAGTGGTTCATTATAGTGATGATTCCCAGGTATTTGCTGTCTGAGATATGCAGGGCCATTACTGGCCAAATAAAAGAAATGGTACTAAGTCTAAGATACCAAACTAAATAATAACCTAAACCTCAGGATATTTTATGTAGTTTTGATTTGATCTAAAACAGGAGATCACTTGAAAAATTCAGCATCAGGTTGTGAGATGTCCAAAGCTAGAATTTGAATACTTTTATGAAGTCATAACATCATTGTCTTGTCTAATAGAATTCCTCCTATTGAAAAATAAACCAACATTCTCAATAGTTATAAACTTTGTATGTTTTTTCATGTTTGAAAAATCCTTTATATGGGCTCCAAGGTACAGAATCTCTGGCTGGGATATTATCTACAAAACAAATTAAACTGAAAATTGAAAATCACGGTTTACAACTTTTCTGCTGTTTAATGTACTGCTCTGGGGACATGGTGAAGCATGTTCAAACAGTTATATAGTCTCTTCGGTGATATTTCAGAACACATTGATTTATGAAGTGTTATGTTAGTGTTGTATGTGCTATTTGAACAGGGCACTGCAGAAAAATGAAGAACCAGGTAAAATAAGTAATGTCTATATACTGCACTTCTAAAAATTGATTTAAATTGTCAGTCTGTTAATGAAAATCAGTCATGCTTGGTTTCTCAGGCTGAGTACTGCATTTATCTTGAATGTTCTTCTGTTTTGATGAAAGTATTTGTTGTGTGCTGTAATCTCTGTTTCCTCCTTTATAATCTTTGGGGATGTGACAACAGAACTTTTTTCAAACACTGTTACATCTAGTGAAGATCAACTAGTATATATGAGCTTGGTTGCTTTGGAGCAGCCTGGTATCAGTATTGGTTTGGAAAAAGGACAAAACTGTATTTAAAGAGGCAGTACCAGGAGAAATAAAGTTCCAAAATCTACAGCAATTTTCTTTGTTAAAATTTCCCTGTGAAAACTGAGGGGGCTACGCAAGTGCTTGTCAATGATAGGACAGCTTAAACCCTGTTGTGGAAAAAAAAAAAAAGTCCAGATGCACTGGTCTGTTTTTTCAAAATATAGCTATTAGTTAAACTTGTCCATTACTTCTGGTTAGAATTGGGTGTTGCTTAGATACACTTTTGTTTACTTATAAAGCACACAGTTATTTTTCTGAATGCAGGAGGAGTCTAACACTTAGAGAGGGTGTTCATAGATCCTACAATTGGTACATAAAGGACAGCTTTTGGATTTTCTTGAGGCTGCACAAAGAATTCTTACTACTTAGTGATATCCTTCAAGAAACCTGGTAAACCCTGTCTAATAGCAATCATTTGATTTCATGAGCAAGCTAACTGTGCCTTGATTTTTAGGGTAGGGACAGGTACTTAAGCATCTTTTGTAACTTTAACTTAAAGGTAGCAGTGGGTGGGCCTCAGACAAACCTAGTTCAGTCTAATCTAGGTTCAGCATAATCTTTCATTATCTTTCATAGGCAGTTAATGTCACCGTGGTATTGTGAATAAAATAACACTGTTTTCTTTTAAAATAGCATTCTCTTCTCTGCATCCCTAGTGCTCTAGTTCTGTCACCTGCAGTTATACAGTACAGTGTACAGCAGATATTAAAAGAAAGCATCTTGTTTATTCACATTATGCTGCATTCCAACTGTTCCTTTGAAACAACATCTGTAGCATAACATAGACTTTTCAAACTTAAAATAATGACATTATATTTAAAAAAACTATTATGCTCTGATGTAATGCTCTTAGTTATTATTGAATTTCTAGCTATTGCATCAGTAGTAGATGTAAACAAATACTTAAGTACATAATTTAACAACGGTTGATACCCTTTAGAAGCATATCAAGTCTGCCAGGCCCTCCATACTTGGGTATGTTACTTAAAATTAGTTCCCTGTTCCTTTAGCTAGTGCTATGGAAGCTGAATTGAATTTCATAGCTACCAAATAATTTGAAACAGATGTTTAGGTTTGTAAATCAACATCACTGGGTGTAATAAAAAAAAAAAGTAAGGTATTGCAAATAATTTGCAATCTGTGTGTATGTTTCTCTGGCCTTTGAGGGAGCAAATTTGAACTTAGAGACACTTTTAAGAATAAAGGAGCTACTGCCTGCATTAATAATGTAGATATGTTGATGACTGTAAGGGATCAAGAATGCAATGAGCTTGAATTTACATCAGCTTTCAGGTGTTACCAAGACCACCCCTGTTCTTTTGTAAATACTGTAGCTGTGTCTTATTTTGAAAAATTGTTGCAAGGATCTTTTTCCCTAATAAAGGTGTGTTCTTTTTCTTTAACTTTTCCTGATGGAAGGATTACAAATTCATCCTGTCTATAATGAGATCAACTTAATGCTATGATGCAGATGTCATAATTAGACTTTGATCTTAAGTTAAATAGCTTTTTCATTGAAGTAACTATGCAACATTCTACTGATAGTGTCTGTTTTGAAATCTTACCTTGTGCTTTAAAGGTGCTCTAGGGAGTTAGCTACCTAAACCTGTACAGAAGATGATTTGTTTCAGATAAATACCTATTTAGGTTGACATTTCATAATAACAAGGTACATAAGTAGGAATAGAATTAGCAGAACTAAAAAAGGGAAAGGCTAGAATTATTTGCGATAGAAATACCTTTTTCTTCAAAGATTTAGGCCTCTCTTTAACTTATTGTGCAATGAATAATCCTATTGAAGTGGAAGATCAGAAGCATAAGAATACTTTTCCAAATTCATGTTACATGGATGAATGCGTATAGCAGTCACTGGCAGTGAAAACATACTAGTTGTGCTTTGGTTAGCACCCCAATGGAAACAAAAATAGCAGAGAAGAGAAGGGGGACTGACTTTTGTGTTTCAACCTATCAAGCTAATAATGAGCTTAGGGGTAGTCTATTATGTCATCCAAATTGCTGTTGCAACTTGAAAAGTATCATGAACGTCAGTAGCCTGAAGGAAATGTTGTTTTTCCAGAATCTCTCCCAAAGGAGGTTCCTGTCAAGTACAGTTTCAATTGTAATTGAAAATGATGATTAAAGTTTGTGAAAGATTAAAGTGCATAATTAAAAAGTAATAAAGCCACTTGTCAGATAGAATCTTACTAATGGTAAACAGCTGTTTGTTATTGTGCTGAACTATGGTCTCTGAAGCAACATCAGTGAAATAATTAACCTATTGAGGTTGGTGGAGCTGCATCCAGTCACAGCAGATCCGATTATCAGATGTCCTTGTTGTATTTGATGTTGTTAGCAGAGTATGAATATATTTCTTTCTAGAGTGCAACTGGTTAAAACTTAATAGTTCTTTATTTCATAAAGGTGTAGCATTAAAACTAGAACTATTAAAATTGTTGCTGCATTAATAAAAACTACTTATCCTTGCTATTCATCTCTATACTCCTGAATAAGACAGGTTCTTTAGTTAGGAAATTCTTGGCAGTGTCTGCCTTTCAAAGGAAGAAACTATACAATATCTAAGTTAATCTCAAAGGAAATTTTAACTTTTTTCCCCTCAGGTAATCCTAGAAAATCAGAACTTCTGAGATAAATAGCTTGCAAATTAAACTTAGCTTTCACATGAAACCACAGTTTAGAGCCAGAGTGGTAATCTGGTGAAGTAAGTTGGTATAATCGCACATGGCTGAGTACACTGTTAGTAAAGTAATTTTTAGTGAAAATGTCCAGAAAGAATCCTTAAAGCATGTCAGTTTGTGTAACTTATAACTAGGCAGTTACACTTGAGACATAAGTGATGGTTCTCTCCCATAGACTGAAAGACTGAAAGTGACTATTGATTGAATAAACCTGAAGATTAGTTCTTTTAGTCTGAATGTTCTAAGTAGATTTGGTTCTTGAATACATGCTTTCATAAAACAAGAGCCTATTCTTATTTTTCTAATCTTTTATGAAATGAAAGATCTCAGTAGCAACACTTTTCCATAAGACATGCAGTGTATGTATTTTACCTACTTACTGCTTTTTTTTTTTTCCTTCCCTTTTTTGGCTTTATTTTGTCAACTTCTTTCAAAGCTGTTAGAGGTTTTGCTGTTTCTTCTATGAGCTTCATTTTCACTTAAGAAAACTAGGGATCAAATTCAGCCATACTGCTTCCAAGTTCTAAATTCACTTCATTGGACTCCAAAGCTGGACAAGTCATAGTCACTTCCTACAGCTTTAAAATAAGAGGCTGAGTGATAGCTTGCATGTAGACCTGAACCAGCCATTCGCTATATTACCTTACCACACCCAACAAGAGGTTGACATTAAGGTCCAAATTTGTAGAATTCTATTTGCTCCATTGCTTATAGACAACTTTTTTTTTTACAGCAGAAGCAGCTGCTTAGAAGGGGTTCAGTTATTTCCCAGAGAATTAATTTGAAAAATCCTACCAGCTTCAGTGGGAGATGGAGAGAGCCCTGGCAACCAATCTAGGAAAAATGCCTACTTTGCACAGT
Source organism: Charadrius vociferus (assembly GCF_000708025.1). NCBI lineage: Eukaryota > Metazoa > Chordata > Aves > Charadriiformes > Charadriidae > Charadrius > Charadrius vociferus. The sequence continues at coordinate 2,709,513 of NW_009648559.1, forward strand.
ACAGAATGTAACCATTCAAAGCATATTTGCATGAAGCTTGTGGAGTCCTACTGTGGAAGTGCCTGTGGAAAAATTACTATATGCATTTGTTACTCAAATTAATATCTGCTGATCAAATTATTTTTTACTTTGAGAATGCTTTTTTCACTATTTGCCATGCCAAAGGTTCTGTTCTAGACTTTGAGATTTGAAAGGTTTAGTTAGATAACATCCAGCTTGTGAGGTTACCAGTAGTCATGATTTTCTTTTTCAATTCCTTTAAATGTGTTGTCCTCCATTTGTTGGTTTAATTTTTTTAATCTGAAATAGTGCCTTTCTATTTGCAAAAAGAGAAGGAAATAATCTTGTAAAAAGTGAAAACAGGAAGATTTAAGTGATTAAAATTTTCACATACTTGTTCTTAAAGAGGAGCTGAGGACCTGCTCCATTAATCATGTGATATCTATTAGAATGACATTGAATAGAAGAGAGAGGGAGTAAATAGCTAGCTGGTACAAACCTATTGCAAGAGTGCCTACCTAGAGTATATGCCTATGTTTTTACTATGTGCCAAGTTTGGTACAGGATGAGTGGATATATAGTCTGCCAGCTTCAGATTCCCCTATATCTCTTAATGATTGATTGAAAAATACAACTCTGCTAAATGAAATTAAACATATTTCAGAGTAACTTAGTAACTTTTTTTGCTGCTTTGTATTATGCATTGCATTATCTCAAGCTAATTTAAAACAGATCTTTACTAGTGTCGTTTTCTATACAAATGAACTTACAATGCAGATTAGAAAGCAGTATTTAAAAATGCCAACTATACTTGACTTCTGGAAATAAACGTCTCCAGAATGGGAGTACTCTGAAGTTTTAGAAGTCACAGTATATTTCACCCATATTCTGGCTTTCAGCAGCTCTTTGGATAAACTGCTCTTCCACCAGATAATTTCTCTTCTTTATCCCTGTGAGGAAGCCTTTTCTCCTCATCATATACTTTTTCCCAAGTTTTTTTTGTGGGGCCAATACCTCTGCATGTTTGATCAAAATGTTTGTGTACCTTTACTGTTTCTTTTAGCCTTAGTGGTCAGCTGGAATAATGTTGCAGATAAGCAATTTAAATTTCCAGTATTATTTAATAATATACATGGATGATGTTTAGCAATCAGTCAACATGCAGACCTTTTGCTTTAATGAGGTATGCTTCAGCATGTGCTAGTAGTGGAATAAACAAGAACATCCAATAGGGAGATCAAGTAGGTCCTGAAGAAGCAGCCTATAGTACTAGCAAAAGGTGTGGTACAAACTAACATTGTGACAGTGACTGTCTCCTGCTGCACTGGAGAACAGTGCCAGAGCGGAGATGCTTGTTTGAGGACTCCTATCGCTCCTCTTGCTAGCTGGCCTCAGGGGGGATTGCTTTGTTGTGTTGTCATGCTACCCCTCTGCCTTCCCATCCTGTAACTTTATGGCCAATATATGGTGTCAGTTCAGCGACCACAAATAAAACCATATGCATGTAAACTTATCTCAACATCCTTTATACATCTTTTATGCAACAGACAAGGAATAGAAAAATGTTTTAAGGCTATGGAGTTTTGACAAAGGAAAGTAATCCATGAGAAAATGCTTGACAAAATATATGATTTAGCAACTCAGAATTAGACATGTTCAAGTCTTCTGAACAAAGAATGCATAGGATCCTGTGTATTACCCTTGAAGATGTGTGCTGGTGCCTCACCAGGAGAGTGAAACAACTTGTTCAGGACTTCTGTGTCTCATTTCCTGTTCATAGTGATAGCTTGGATAATGTTTTTGCATGTTGTAACAGATGCATGTTTGCAAGAATTGGAAAATTTTCTTATGTCTATTTTGTCTCTAATACATACTGTAAAAGAATTTATTAATAACTTAGGGAGACTTTTTCATTTTTATGGCTTAGACTTGAAAGGACATTGCTTTTTTTAAAAAATAATAAAATTGCAGTAGTGAGGATAACGTGTAGTAGAATAATAACATAAAATAAATGTACATTTTAAAAGGAAATGGAAAAAAACCTCATTTTCAGATCTCATCCTTTCTTCCAAATTAGAGTTTATAGCTGTTGTAGCACTTAAGCTGAAGTTGTCCTCTACAAAGTTATGCTGAACTTAAACTATCTGCAAAGTGCCTTTTTTGTATGGGCAAGTGAACCTATGTGGCTTGTGCTGCATTTTACAATTTTTTCAATATACGTGCCTTCCCTGCACCTGCCTTGCAGTGACATCTGCTGGGAAATGCAGGAAGCCCTTATTGTAATTACAACAATTTTGGAATGAAAGAGAACTAATCTCAAAGACTGTATGTGTCCTTTTCCCAAGCATGTATGTATTTCCCTATGTTCAAATCTGGTGCTGATCATAAGATGTAGGTAATACAAAGCATTCAATAGTGTTTTTTTTTTTTTTTAAAAAAAAAAAAAGAAATTCAAATCAGAATTGCAGTTTTTTCTTTCTTAGCTACAGTCATTGTTGACATATTAAGGAATAATCACAAAATACCCATAATGCTAAACTTGTGACAATATTTTAAGTGCCATACTGATTTACATTCCAAAGAAATGGTTATTTCTATTTTCTTCCAATTTTACAGGTGAGATATAAATCTATTTTTTTTTTTTCTAAAATGTATCTTGATCATATTTTTCTCTCTGAACAAGTTTTGATCTATGTTTTATATCTATATGACAGTTAATGGAGTAGCTTTAAACGAAGAAATATTTCTGTGTGCAGAATATATAGGCATGCAAAGGCAATTTATAGGTGACAATATACAGCGAGTCTTTCTGGTATGTGGTGGTACTTGTGCCAAGCTAACACTGGAAAGAATGAAAAGTAGGGAAAAGCCTAAGTGAGGTAGAGGAGAAACTGCATTTTCTTCTAGGAGAATTTCAGAAGTGAAAAATGCCATGTTTGGCAGTCAGGCATGGTATGGAGATAGACAGGACAAGAAGTTAAGAGTGGTCCCTGCCTTCAAGTAATTCAGAGTAATGAAAGTGGTATTATCAATACTTAAAAAGACTACTTTAAAGGGGGAAGCATTATGGAAGATTATAAAGTAAATATTTTCAATAATGTTATAAAGTAACATTATAAAAGTACTCTGAGCATGCATACTTTTATTCAAGGATATTGAAGAGCTTTGCAGGTATTTTTTCTATCAGGTGATGAGAGATGAGTAATATATTTTATTTTATGGTGATAACTAAGAACTGTAGGTTTGGATTATTCAGTAGGTCAGGGCAGCCGTGGGCTAGTCACATGATTTAGCTCCATTATTAGAGCTTTGCAGCTCTAATTGAAGGTTGCATTTGTCTCAAGCACCACAAATTGGCTGTGCCTGCCTTATGTGGCCGTAATGGAGCTTTCTGGACTTTTATATAAACAGATAACTCTAATTTGCTCAAACTTTTAAAAATGCTTGAAATATTTTTAACTGTTGAGCTTGCTTTCCCTTGTTTCCTCTTGAATGCCTCTGAAAACCAGTCAAATGTGTAACAAAACACAGCAAGATATAAGAAAAGTCAAACACAAGATATTGGGGGGGAAGAAAAGAACCTTGTGTGCATTCTCACATGTTCATGGAGAACTTGTGCTTTCTCTTCAGTGCAGGCAAATCTGTTGTTGTGCCTGTGGTGAGAGACAAAGTAATTACTCTTTGCAGCAATACAAGTAGTTAAGATTTGGGGTCTCAAAGGTGTAACAAACTCAAGCTGGTTTTAATCTTGGACAAAATATGTAAAAGTAGCAGGTTGGCTGCAGCAGCATAGAGCTGAGTAGAGTGCATGAAATTAAACCTAGGAACAGTTCTCTGCTGTGCTCGTATCCTTACGTGCAGTATAGATGCACATGAATTTCATGAGAAACAGTCTTGTCTCTAAAGCCATAACAAATTTTTAAAAGTTTGTTGTTCATTATAGAAATTCAGCTACTGTAGCCACCTAAACGAGCTCTACTCTATCAGTGCCTACTACATAAGTATTATGTTGGCTCAGAGAACACACTGCAACACAATGCCATTTCCTTGACATGAAACTAAAATAAGCTCCATCTCTTACAATTGCAGTTGTAAGAGAGTGCTACATAGTCAGTAATGTATTTGTCTCTCATTACATAGCCCACCATCATAGAGCTTAACATGTCTAACATGATTGTTTCAGTGCAAAACTTAAATACTGAAGTAAGTTTATAATCTAGACTTCCCTTAGGACCTTTCAATGTGCGTGGTGGGGTGCCATGGAGAAGTGGAAGTAGTACTTTATCATGCAGGAGGTGGCAAAAATACCCACGTTGAAATACTGAAGTTGGCTATGTCTGTAGTATCTATGGAGATGCTGTGTAAGTGTTGCTAAACAACCAAAAAATGACAAACATCGCTTCACAGAAAGAGCATTCTTCTGAGCTGACAGCCACAAGGCTAGATTCTGAAATACTGCATTAGTATTGCTGATCTCATCACTGCTGTTGTCAAGTTTTCAGTTCAAGGCTTTGCTAAAGTCACTAGTAAAATGCTATCATTCTAATAACTGTAGACAAACACTATTTCTAGAATTATGTCAAAGACAAGTTTTCAGACATTTCACATACAAAGTATTTGGGGGATTTTGAGCCATTGATTTTGAAGGGAGACATTTAAATGAAAAAGCAATAAATTAAAGGAAACTATTTTCTTTGTGTGCTTTATTTAAAGGAAGACATCTGATTTGAAGAGCTGGGTTGCTTTCAATTTTTGTTAATGTGTAACAGTAATATAGAAAGATACAGTAATAGATCACTTTGGATGGGGAAAAACTTGTTTTAGCAAATAGTTTCTCAAAAATAAGTTATTTTACATGTACCAGCTTCAAGGAAAGTAATAAAAATGTAATGGTTATTGGATGTTGGGCTGAGGATGATTTTTTTGGTTGTTGTTAATAAAATAAGTATTGACCATATGTGTGGTAGAAATGGAAAGAGCTCACTGTAGCCAAAGAGTTCAAACTCTAGAATACTAGACAAGGTTCTTCAAACTTACATGGAACAGTGTATTTATTGAGAAAATAGGCTTATAGCCTGCATATTACAGGATTTAATGCTTTAACCTGTAACTGCTTGATCAGTGAAAAACCACTTCTGAGAAATGTCATGAGACTTTTAAGTAATAGTGGTAAACTGTACTTTGGAAAAGATGTAAAATGGGTGTATTTTTCATAGAAAACTTCAGGTATGCTTCAAATACTTTGTAAATTGGTGTCATGATTCAGAATATTATAAACATTGAAGAAAGTAGAGACAATTGACTTATACAGGTAATTAACTTTTTTTTAGTTGGAAACTAGATGAAGGACTGCAAAAAGTCTTATTAACCCTAACTGGATATGCATTGAATTGGTGGAAGCTGCAGCAATATTTCTGAAACTGGTGGCAGACTTATATACTTTGAACAATAATTTGGAGTTGCTTGTGTGTTAATTCAAATCAGATATGCTTTTTAATGATCTGAAAAATGCTAAGTAACTTTATAGGATACTTAATGTCATTAGGTTTACATTCAGAATGAACTCTTCATCTCAAAGGATGGGATTTTATGTCCCAAGACAGTTCTTTAAGGAAAGTCCTATATTTTCCTTAAATGTTTTGCTGATGCTGGTGCTCACTTATCTTCATGTTTAATGTTGCAGTTTTGCCATAAGAGAGATTGTCAGTAGTTCAGCTGGTTATCTGAAGTGTTCTTTGGTGACAAGTAAGAAAACAATATTGCAGTTGATGACTTAATTTTTAACTATGAATTTATATTACCAAAGTCTAATGACTGCTTATTTGCATTTTATACTGTTAAATTATACATTGAAATGCCAAGTGATATTTTCTGAGTTTTACTTTTGAACAAGTTTAGAAAAAAATTGTGCTATGAACTAGCTTGATAGGATTGCAATTCAAGATATTTTAGTTTAGACAGTTGTTTCCATATGACAATGCTACTCCTGAACAGAGTGGTTAAGGCAACACTCAATATCATTGTGTACTGATGTGGTCCTGTGGAGCTACTGTATTTTTCTGTGCTGTTTATATTGCCCTACCTTATTCTCTTCTAAAAGCTAAAACCATCCTGATTTTTTTCAATGTAGCTGTTAGTGCTTGGCTTTCCAAGTTTAATGCTCCTTTAATATAATTTTATTAGGCAATTAATAAATCCCTGCAAAAATGAGAATCACAAACACAGATGTGTGTAATACAATGCCCACCTTAGCAAGTGTTGTAATATAGTAGTAAAAACAAAGAAATGAGACTGCATTTAGGGAGGTGTTAATTCTTGCTACTTATCTGGTGGTCCTTATCTAACAAAGCATTTTGAATGTGTACCTGTGTGGGAATTTTGTAGGAAGGGTGGCAAACTGTCCAATGATTGGTACTGTAACCTGGAAAGTGTACGACCTGGTGCAGTTTCCTGCTACAGATTTTTTCATGATGTCTGTGCAATGTGATAAATGGATATTGATTGATATCATATCAAAATAAGATTGTTATAAATAAAAGTCTACATGGAGTTTTACACAAAGATAACTGGAATTGTGAATTGCAGCTAATTAATTTACTTTGTTTTCAATTCCTGTATTGAAAATCCTTAAACTAAATCCAAACTAATGGTCTGAGATTTCTGGAATCCATATAGAATACATTTTTTGGTATCAGCTGGTATCATCATTTTTTAGTAAATCATCTGGTTAATTTCCTTTTTCTTCTTTTTAAGTGAAGCTAGGTAGAAAAGCAAGGAAACTCTTCTAGAAATGTGTAACTCTTACAGGATAAAACTTTGCTCCACTTAAAAATAACAAGAGAGCTGCCACTAACCTCAAGAGTTTATATCTTTTCTTATGTAATACTATGTAGAGAAAAGGAGTTATTATCCCAAGCTGTTTGTAGCTGCTTTTTTATTTATGGTTCATTGCTGATTTTCTTAATTATGACATTTCGTATCTTATCATATGTAGAAATCTGTGCTGTAGAGGTACTTGAACTTGGGTATTTCAATGCGCTCTAAAAGGCGGACTCTTAGAAGCTATGCAGCAAACTTATTGAATGAGATCGTATCAGCAGTCCTTTTTCAGCTGTCCTTGATTCCTAGTGACTTACGTGTGTAATAATGAGTGTTAGTACTCTTTGAAAGATCTAGGAAATAAAAACATTGATATTAGCTGTCATATTTGTGTGTTTATATATACATTTTTAAATAGAGGAGATTAAAACTCACAGGATCACAGCCCTAATTATGCCATGTTAAATTCATAAAGTCGGCTAAGTATTTCTATTCCTTGAGTCAGATATAAAAATAAAACAACACAGCCTATCTTAAGTGATATTTAAGAAGCCTGGGCTTAAATGTGAACTGAAACTCCTGCTTTTGTCTTACATTGTTTCTCATAAAACACAGCATCCAAAGAGAATTCAGAAGTCTTAAATGTGTATTAGTGAGTAGAATTTGAAACTGCTTTTTAGATGTCTCAGTTGCTGAAGCAGACTAAAATTTGGCCTCTTAGTTACTTGATAGTATCTGTTGTATGGCCAAAGCAGATGGACTGCTTGATGCTCAGCATTTTTTCCCTGTCCTCTCTGATGTCTTGCCCTTAATCTTTCACCACTTGCACACCATGTGCATCAGACAAAGCATCCGTCAGCGCAGTTAGTCATAACCAGATAAGTGAGATCAAAATGGCTGATTTCTGATATCCTCAGCTCTACTCTATTTGCAAAATTGTTGCTTATAAACAGATGCTAGCAGTTCTAATTCAAATCTTCTCTTGAAATGTCTTTGTGTAGCATACCATATTAAAATCATGCTGCTGCTATTAGTGACACATGTAATTCACACACAGAGCAGTAATAAAAAGCAGTTCAGTCACTTTTGAATTTTGTATGCTGTCACAATTACAATTATATCCTCTGCATCATACAAGTGAAATTTGAGTAAATAGGATCCTTACTGTGAAGAATATTATACACAATCTCTATTCTTGTACTTTTGTTTCTTTTTTAGTGTTCCTCAAACATCTCTTCTAATAGATTTGACAAAACTGGCAGCACATTCACTTTTTCATTAGCAACAGATTGTGTTATTAAATAGTTTGAAAACTGAATAATACAGAGCTTAGATCCACTGTCCTTATATAGTAAATGATATGGGTAGTTCTAAGTCTTCAAAAACAGTTCTATATTTGAATATTTGTCCATATGTATCTATGCTGTAAGTGCATCTGCCCAGATATTCAAGACAGAACTTCTTTCCTTTACAACTCTCTTCCTTCTCATTCAATGGATGAAGATACTGGTGCTGTCTTATTTACTTTCTACTGCCCTGTACAGACATGTTATTCCATTGTTCAAAGCTTTTTAAAATATAGCTGCTTTTCCGTTCATATTTTAGGCATGCAAACTCAGTAACATTATATAAATGTCTGAGTGATCTCATGCATTTGAAGAAGTTCTCTTTGCCCATTCTTGTTATGACTGAGGTTATATGTCTGATGCCAGGGCGATTCTTCTTGGCTGAGACTTGCCTGATTATTTTTTCCTTCCAAACAAACAAGTATGGTGTTAAGGAGTGGATGGGTCTCCAGTCAGTCTGTAATTTGTAAGATACTGGGGTGATCTCTGGAATGAGGTACCTTTCCAGTTGTGAAGACATTTAAAATGTTGCAGTGTTTTAGGTTTTGTCTTAAGTCTAATATTAAACACAGTTGCTGTGTAGACAAAACCAGAACATCATAATTTGATTTATTTCATGTCTAGTAAGTAGTACTATCATTTTCGTTATTCTTCTACAAAATGTAACTGTTGGAAAACTGTGGGAGAGGCGAGTGTGTTTTATGATGGAAAATGACCACGTAACAGAAGGGTGCTGTTAGTATGCTTCATACCCAGCAAAGGTGATACAATGTAGGGACCCAAAACTTTCCAGAAATAAGCAACAGAGTCATTGCCAGATCAACTAGCTGTTACTATTGAGAAGGTAAGACCTTAACTTCTACCCTAACCTTATTGGTTATCTGCAGTGGTTCACTTCTGCTGTTGAAGAGATTACATCTTATTTTATGAAAAAAGGTTTGGTTTACATTGGCTTCTGACTCTTATTTTACCCATCAGGACATCAAAACCTCCTTTAATAGTGAGCATTGTGGATTTGATGCTCGATAGTTTTTGAGATGATTCTGCTCACTCGTTTGAGAAACTTCCTCTATGGTAAGGATCCTCTCAGTGAGAGAACATCATCAATTTCTTTGGATTTCCTCCTTCTGAACGGCACCCAGTCATTGCTCATGGAAGGGTGCTAAGTGGAGTTGTACTTCTGTTCCTGTTTCAGTGTGAGCAAATTTTATTCTATCCATATACATTGTTAATGACAACAGGCATCTATTTGATATGTACATAAACTTATGATCACATGTGGCTTGCTTTAGATTCTCATCATCAGTTTGGTATCTCTCCCAGAATTATGGTAGATGTGTGATAGTCTGAGATTGAGGCTCCCTTTCTGGTCTATTTTTGTGAGGAATGAGGTGCGTTACTGTATCTGTATGTTTGAAAGCTGAACTGATGCTTGGCTGTCACAACAACCAGATACTCTTACAGGAGCTCTTTCTATGTTGTCCTGTTCCTCTGTATACTTTCCCAGAGTTTGAACCAGTTTATGCTTGGCAGTACATTTTTAGTGCCTTACTGGTGAAGGTGTCTCTATTTGATTCAGAAAGGTAGAACCAAAGCAGAACTTGCTGATGCAAAGTTCTGCAAAGCAGAACATCGCTGGTTCTCCAGTCTCTCAGCAGACATCTTGTGTAATGCCAAAAAGGTGACTGATCATGGACTCACAGAAATTGTGCCTCCGTTTGTACAACTAAAGTTCAAAACTATGATTTTTGGCTTCACAGAAAGGGAATGGATTTATAATTCCTGATTTCTTTCAGGATTCCTGTTTCTAGGTCATCTTTGGTTTTAAATCAAGGTATCTTGATTTTTAATTTTACAATGGCCTAGAGAGATTACCAGAACAAAGTACTTCCTTTGGAGAACAAAGATACTTTGTGAGGTTACTGAGTTCAGTTCATTTGGATGTTAGATTTCACATGAAACATTTAGAATTGGTATGAGAGTGTCCTGCTGCAGGACTGCATTCAGACAATCAGACACCCTAAACAGTGATGGTCTCAGTCTTTGTTTTGTTCAATAATTGGATCAAAATCTCTCATAAGACCATAAGATCCTCTGTGATCATAATGCAATCAAGTTAATAAAGCTGTCACTGACAACACCAAAAGAAATGTGTGTGCGTTCTTTGCATCTGAAGAAGAGCCTGCTGGAGCTCATGCCCATTTTCATAAAGCATCGTAATGGCAGAGATGCACAGAAATAGTTCTTTATTTGGGAAAGTGGCTCAGCAGTTCTGGTCACATGGAGGACTCAATACCACCTAAAATAATTTTGACAATGTGGGGAATATTTCTTGGATGTCTGTCACAGTCCATGCATACAACTGCTTAAAGATAAAAATGAAACCTTACTAGTTAGGGGAATCCTTCAAGATGTTGTACATATATGTCCTGGTACAACAATATGTATGTTCCACTTTCATTGTCCTTCAGAATATTTCATAATCTTCCTCAGATCTTTTTGTTTCCAAATTTTGCTTTGGAGAGAGGCCTGATGTGGTGCCTGGTTCACTTCATGCTAATATGATCAACATGGGGAAAGAATACACATGAGTAACTGGGCATAGCATGTCTCTGAGAATCCCTGATTGGGGTAAGTGGTTCTTTTCATGACCAAAGTTTTCCTGTTGATAGGGTATGTTGCAGGTTTTTTGGTACTCCTTTTTGTGTTTCTTTTTAATATGCATGTAAAACCTGGGAAATACTTACAAATGAAGTGCATAACTTAGTATGGAAGTATGTGAGAGAAGTATATCGACACAGTTGTCAGAACAACAGTATATATTGCATAATTTGTTATGATAAATACTATGTATAAAGGGCAGAGCTGGATCCTAGGAAAAAAGGTATCATGCCAAAAGTATATCTAGGCAAGGTAATGGAAAAATTTGCTACCATTTATGCGTTCAAAATTTTATACTGTAGTCTAACAACCGTGGAGGGTTAATATAGTTCAGATGCACAGATACAGTAGTAAATGCTTATTTTGACTGAACAACTTTGCAATATTGGATGTCACTTGTGGTACGTATTGGCAATGTCTGCATCATTGTCATACTTCAGGTCTCTGTACTGCGCAGCTAACCTCCTGCTGATTTATTTTCCCTAGTATTCTGCTCACAGTGGAATATACAGTAGCTTGATAATACCTGTGGTTCTCTTCCTTATGAACATCTTTCCCCAGCCTCACAACATACCCAATAAGCAAATTCATTTTATAGGATTATGAGTTTCTTGAGTTCTTTTCAGTGTGCATGGTAGCTTCCTTTGGGTTTGCCCAGCTATCTTCATACTGAGGCATATGTTGAAAGAAGGGTTATTCATATTGGTTTCCCCAAATGTTTCTGCTTTCTAAAAACTTTGAATTAAAGTACGAGTATTTTAAAAAAAAAAATCATTTAAACACCTTTAAAACTTTTTTTGTTATGGCTTTCTCTCAATTGTTTAAGAACCCTAAAATATAAAAGGGTGTGATTATGTTGCAATTTGTGAATACATTTGCTGGCATTTAAACTTTTTTTTTGTTCTTGTTAAAATTTGGTTTTCTTACTACCACAGCATAGCTGAAAATTGTCACCCTTTATCACTTTGAAATTAGATTAAAAGCTTTTCTCCAAAAGATAAGTATTATTGACAGTTTTGAGTGTATTTCTGTAATCATCTCCTGTAGCTCTTCTGAAACGCCAGAAGTAATTTTATTTTAGAGTCATTTTTGTCTTAAAACACAAATATTCAAAATATGTAGCTTACACTTTTCTGACTATAAAAGTATGCTCAAAAAAGGAAAGCTGAAGTAACGTGCTGTTGATGATCTCAAAGCCAGAAGCCTTGCAGAATGTCTGTTAAAGGGCATCTGGCATTAAAGGGGAATGAGGAGAGGTGAGAATATTCAGTCTGGAATCGATTACCGAACTGGCAAAACTTAAATTGTGTTTTGAAGTATTTTATTCCACTGCTATTTTGTAATTTCTCTAGATGCTTTTTCATGTCTCAAAAATGACCATTTGCAGACCTTTTGAGAGTTGTGTTCTTTGGCACTTAGTGCATGCAGAATAGGTTCTGTTGTACTAATACAAGATGCCAATACTCTCCTGACTTGTCCCATTTCAAACTAAAAGGTCCAAGTTGTTCAGCCGCCTTTAAGTGTTCTTGTTCTGCAAAAAACATCAAACTCCTTGCTCTTGTATTACTAGGACCCGGATGTCTGGTAAAGTCAGTCTTGTTTTGACTGGCATTTATATAGTAAGGCATTTGATTTGGCATAAGGTTGTTTTTTTTTTTTTTTTCCATAGGTTAGAGTTTATTGCCATTTTTTTTTCTATATGACTGCAGGGAAGATAGTGGTTTGGGGAAAGACAGAATCATTGTACAAATCTGCTTGGTACACAGGATAAAGCCTAGGGGGCAGATCTCCAGCTGAGGATCTGCTCATAGGAATCTTGATGATATACAGACAACTTTGCTGATACTTTTGGGTTCTCTTTGATCCAAATTCTTAGCTCATGAGACATCAACACTTATTTTTCATTTTCACATCAACTGTTATGTTTTCACTCCAACTCCCTGACAGCTTTAGACTGTCTGGTCATGCTGTAGGAGGAATGAAAAGAACAGCTTTATCATGGGCAGAATATCACTGGTACTGTCTCCTACTGCTTTTCCTGTTTCTTTTGGATTGGAAGACTTGTTTTAATAGTTTTTAGGAGGTTGATGGGCCCCAGATATCTTTGGGGAATTAATAATAAAGCAAAGAAAATATAACCTGTCTTGGAAACTTAGGAGAAAACTGTTTTGTCTTATGCAAGTGATGATTTCTCTTGTAAATTTGGATCCTGCTCTCTCACTGTATTAGAGTAGGTTTGTTCAAAGCAGTAGGAGTTGTATTTGTAATGTGAATGAAAATAGACCCATGTAAAGTGCATGAAGCCTTTTTTTTTTTTTTTTTTTTTTTTAAACCAGAAAAGGAATAAAAGATCATTCTGCATCCTTTTAATTTTCTGACTGTTTAGATACTGGAACATTACAATTTTATAAGCATTCATGAAGTTGTATTTTGTTTATTGCTACTTTTATTAAATTCTTCGGTGGAATAAATAGTAGTGTCATTTGGGCTATAAACAGATGAAAGGTTTAAGAACTGGTCTGCTGCATATATTTAACATATACACAGTTGTTAAAAGCTATAAAACTATTAGAATGCAGCAGGTGTTTGTTATAGAACTTTCAAATTTAATTTATTTGAACATATTTTATAAGCCCTGTGGACAGGGATGTGCTTATAGTCAGTTGTCTGATTAAAAATCTTTTGAATATAGTTACTGCCCCAGGATGATAACTACAAAGCAGTCAAAGTATTAATGATGCCAAAGGTTATCAATAAGTTCACCAATATAATCAAGAAAGTATTACTAGTTTTACTATGAACAAAAGTCTTTAATCAGAGGTTCCTGTGTCTAGGTGTATTTCTAAAGGCTTGTTTAGTATTCCTTTGTCTGTGGATGTCCAGCACATATCTATATTTCTTGATGATTTAAAGGAACATGGTTTAAAACAATGCTTACTGAAAACCAATTTGCTTAGAGAGAATGGCAGGGGGTGTAAAGAAGCTTCTGAAGCTTTGAAAGTCATACCAGATGAGGGGAAACTAAGCTTCAGGTGCTGCAGTGAGGGGGATCTGTACACAGCACAGTGTGGATAGGCTAACTAGCCTGTGCAGCTCAGTCCACTATTTTAACTTTACTGCTTCTAAATATGGGTCAGCACATTAGCAGTTAATTGAGATATCTCTACTTGGCACTGTATCGTGCTGTCCCTTACCAAAAAGTAATGGATGGTTTGTGTTGAGCTATGAACGTCTTATTCAAGAGGCTATTAATTTCCTGTGTGGAAAACCTCAAAGTATTTGGTATTTCACATGTATGAATACTGATTTTCTGTTTACTTAAGCTGCTGTGTCTGAGACTATTCTCAGTCAGTGTGGATGCTTTAGTGATGCAGTGCTTTCCAGGCAATCTTCTGTGGAATTTTATATTATAAAGGGAAAACAAGATGTTATGAAATGGTTTTCATAATAAACTTCATACTTGGACTTTTTTATGTTGAAGCCACATATTTACAAACAGTTTCCTTATTAACAGAAATTTAACGCATGAATACCTGCTTGGTGTCCACCTTGCAATTCTCTCCCCATCCCTGCCGAAGTTGCTGAAAAGATTAGTTAGGTGACTTCTGACAAAAGTGCGTGTAGAAGGGAAAGAACACAAAAATAGTGGTCCAGGCAACTGTTTATACTGAATGTGCTCAAGGTCAGGCTTGTTCATTTCCGAATGAGTATTTACAGCTTCACGAAAAAGAGAAGACTTCCTATAATGCTAGACACTTAGCATTGTCAGCTAGAGAGACTGAAATATGGGAAGTCCTACAGAATACTCTATAGAAGCGTACTGTTACAACTTAATGTTGGGTTTAGATATGTAAATTTATTTTTAAATTGAGGCACAAATTAAATGAATGTTTCCTGTATAAAGCCACTGTAGTTAACGTTTCTTAATTTCATATGACTAAGATAAATGTGTGAGCACCCAAACACGTGTAAAGGAGCACATACTTTTTAATGTGAACTTAAGGTATGTGGCATTGCCACACAAAGTACTTGCACATATTAAACCATGTTTGTTTTATGGAAGTGAATTTTACACTTTGAAACTTGTGGATTCAATGGGCATCATTTCCACATCATGAGAGGAATTTACTTACTTCTTCAGTAAGCATGGTCATTGTTTGCCTCTTATAGGTTTGCCTTTTATAATTGTAACACCAAATTTGTGCATGTAAAGGGTTTATGTTGATTCCTTCTACTGTTGTCAGTTTAAAAGGCCTTGAAAGAGAAAGCTCTTTTTCATAGATGGAAAGTCACAGTAAAAAGTTCTAGCACTGTGATTATTTATGGAAGTGTCAGACTGGTTTACTAGTACCTTAAAAATTTTTCCTCAAGCTAGAATCTTTAGAAATCAAAAGCAAGGCTTTGTAAATCACAATGGTGTGTTACTGTTTGCAAATCATATTCATGTGAAGCCAGACACTGTTTCTTTGCTTAAGAGCTCCTCTTCCATCCATAAGACAATAATTTCAGTCCCAAATATGGAACCACAGCTTTGACTTATTTGAATCTGTTTCACAGGATGTCATAGATACCTGCTGCTGGCAAGTAGCTGGGGCTTTTCATAGTGTCTGTTTCCTTCTGAATGTTGTCTGTCAGGTTTCATGGTGACTTATTACTTCCAAGGAGGGCAGTCCACAATTCAATATGTGTTTATACTGATTAACTGGAATAGGATTGCTTAATTTTTGTATTGAGCACAACTTGGTAGCCAAGCTCTTGTTGGGATTAGTGCTCTTTAATTGTTGATTTCATACTTAACTGATGAACAGTAGATTGTATAGGCAGTGTCACTTAGATATGAGTGAACTACGATATATAGCATTCTTTTGGGATATAAAACTGAAGACTGTGGATCTAAGATTCCATTTAGATTCCTAGTAAAGATTAAAACTTCCATCTTGATCAACTCCTTTTTTGACCTAAGCTTTGTTCTACAAATTATCTGGAGAAATAATACTGAAGATAATTATGTTTCCTACAACTGTTTTCTTTAAAGATTATCCAAATGCATTAGTGCACCTGTAAAACTAAATAAAATTAAGTTAAATATGCTGCAACTAATATATATTTCCTCACTTAAGATAAAGTACAGGAGACAATAGAAATGGAAAACTAGTGCATTCTGGCTCTAGATGAAAATGCTGCTATTGAACTCTTTCCAGAACAACATGTACTTGGATCAGTATTAAAGGGAAGTATTGTGCATGTCTAAGCCAAATGACCTGGTACATTGATAGTGCAGAGCGTATTTCACAGTTATACAAATACCTAAACTGTTTTTTCAGTCCATGAAACAAGTAAATTAGAATTTAAACTAAAAGCAAAGCAAACGTGTCTGCCTTAAGTATTTTTGCTCTGAAATTGACTCTGGTAGCTCAGTACTGTTATTACTGTTATAGAGAAGCACTCTATTAACTCTTAATGATTTCAGGAGTCAAGATATGTGACATGCTCCTCTATTTGACATTAAAGAACCCCTCCAAGCTGTGTTATACCCACTGTGCCTTTAGGTAAATATGCAATAGGCTTCCACTTTATTTCAGTTCTTCAAGTTAAGGTAATATTTATCAACAAACAGGGCTTTTTCCTCCATTATAATGAATGCCAATACAGAAGATCATTGCAAGTGCTGGCAACAGGAAATATTTTTCAAGGAAGTGAAAAAGAACCTATTGTCTTATTTCTGCTTTCATTTCATTTATCTACATCTTTCACATTGCTTTCCTTGTTTTCATTTCCTTTCTCTGTCAACTACTATTTTTGCTTTGTAATCATGCAGGCAGGGGTTTGTCAAAGACTGTTTTAGTCTGTATGAATCACTGAAGAATCTTGTGGTAAAAGCTAAATACTTATGTCACCAATAAAAAAAATTAAAAACCCCATACTTTCTTTTACAGAAGGCTTGTTAATAAATGAGCACGCCATCAACTTCAGTAGATGATCTTAAGCATCTATTTTGTATTTTAATGCTTCAGATTTCATACCACTGTAAGTTTAAATAATTATCTGTAACTTAAAACATTATTAACATTTTCTTTCACATAGATTGCAGAAGGAAAAATGGATGAGTCTGAGTTAGCAACATAAACCTTCAAACTATATATATTGTATAGTGTTTGTAGCAAAAAAGATAGCGATCAAATGCCAATATGATCTTGACTCAAGTGCAGCTCCTTAAAAGACTCTTGAGCTATAGATACCTGCCCCTGAGAAGAAATAGGAAACAAACCCTTCAGCTTTTGCTGTTCTGACGAGTCCCTTAACATTATAAGTGCATTTTGAAATACACCCTATTGCTCTCAACGCAGTTATTTTTTTAACTTCAAACATTTAAACACTACTTAAACAACATTTTTGTTAACCCTTTGTCCTCTTCCCTCAGTTATATTACCTCTTAGCATTTTGTATAGAAACAGTACAAACAAGAATTCTTTAAGTTTAAAGTTTTAGAATGTCTCAAAAGTCCAGGTTATATTCTTATATTTGTTACACATCATATGTTGCCTTGAAACTGCTTTCTGGAATGTTCTTGTGATCTTTGATTATAACAATATTTAACACAAGTAATATCTATTACTCAAATTTGGAATGTTTTTAATTCTAAAGAGAACCAATTGCTCAGGTCAGAGTAGTAGCCATCAGTTTTATGACTGGGCCAACTGATATTTTGTCAATTTTTTTCAACAGATGTAACACTTCTAGTATTTTCCAGAAAATACAGTACTAATTTAAAATTAAAACTACCTTTATATACATGGAATACATTATACTGGAGTGCAGTTATACTGCACTCTGTATACACTGCCCTCTGTAGTATAACTGCAAAATTGTATCACTTGTCTTCCACAATAAATATTTTTGGTATCTTATCTGTAAAAAGTATGTATTTTTTGCAGGTAGGATCAAAATTCTTGGTCAGGAGATAATATTTTGACTGAAAGAACCATCAGGTCCTTATCCTGGTCTGTTACACAAAGTCATGATGCTGTGCATTTATACAGTATACATGCATATATGCCATGAACATATACCTGAGTTAACCCTTAATGTATTAAAACCAGTCTAGTTGTGGTTGTACAGCACTTTACCTCATCTACTTAGTTGTAATGAGAAGCAAGGTTGTATTACTTGAGTAGAGAATGGCTGTTTTAATATTCAGACTCTTTTACAAAGTTCCACAATGCATTCCTGTGTGGGATATTGATGTTTTCTAATTCCTTGAATAGCTTGAAATTTCATTCTCTGATGCCAGCAAATGACGATACGACTCCTGTTGTTCAGTTCTAACTTTAAAATGTTCCTAGTTCCATTTAACTTTTGCATCACTACTCTGACCATGGAAAGTATTTGCTAGGCCCTCCTACAATCATTTTCCAAAACATATCTGCTTTTAACTGTGAAATGCAAAAGGTAGACCTAAATAATAGTTTTTATTGGCTGGTAGTTTCCTTTGAGTCCCTTTCTAGTATTCCTGTTAAGTTTCCTGTTTATTTACACTTGGGCTACACTGAAAATTCTTTAACTTATATGAAATACACTTTAAGCAAAGATATAAAAAATATATTAAAAATATATAAAAAAGAAACTGATCCATGATAACTGAAAAACCTTGTTATTTCTTGAATATTGTAACGTAAAAATAATTCTATCACTTCTCTGAACTGATTTTTGACTGATTCTGATTACAGCAACTTATTATAAGATCCACTCATAAACTTCATATTTTTTGGAGGTCTGACACCCTCTTAAACACTGCTTCTTATTAGTTGCTGGCAAATGAAAAATTGTTCTGAAAGTTGCTAAGGAAAAAGGCAGGAAGTGGCAAGTGTGTTGTTTGTCTGGATAGATATAGATGCAAATGGAATCAGAGTTTGACTTTTGGATCAATACTCAGGTGGTCCCAGTCATGGTACAAGAATCATTATGAACATATATTCTGGATGGACAGATTAAAGTATTGATGTGTAGGAGTCTGAGTATCAGAAACTTCCTTCTGACATGGAGGCCTTGGCTAGAATATGAAGGTTCCTGCTCTGAAGGAGTGGGGAAAGTCAAACTACCCATTAGGGAATACAATAGAGGGTGTACAATACAATCATACAAAATTATTTCCTTGCAGGTGATTTCTACGGAGTGCTTGGAAATAGGAACAAGTTAGCATCTTGTTGTTTTTACATATTAAAAGTTCTGCCAAACTCTAGGAGTCTTACTCCTTTTAATAAGACTCTCCCTCATCCCTGTTACCTGTTGGGTATAGATTTTGGTCTTTTAAGAGACTAAGTAATTGTCAGTTGTGGAAGGGAGGGTCAGGAGACTTTCCTCCACAGACTAAACTGGGATTTGCATTTTGTTTGTCTGTATTTCCCACTTCATATGAACAGAAGGGTTTTGCTGTTAGTATGAGCAACTTAATGTTCAATGCAGTTAAAACCAGTATGTGATATTTCTGAGTATGTGATATCTCTGAGTTGAGGCTTTCTCTAACAGAAGTTGTACCAATGGGAGACGGTATTGGAAGTCTTCACAAATGTGTTCGGTACCCTTACTGCTTTTGGAAGAGAAGGGAGACTTGTATGAAGTCCATTCAAATGAATGAACTGAATCTTTTTTAAGCTTAAAACAGTCTACTTGGAGTTATGGCATATGCTTTAGAAGCCAGTTACATTTAAATGTAATGAAATTGTGGCATGCTGCTTAATCTGTCTTTGTTTTCATTCACTTGTGTATTTTCATAAACAGGGAGATTGTTACATTTGATAAGCAGTCAAGGAGGACGTAGCAGGAGAACTGTGTCATAGGTGAGTTTTAAACTTCATTTTGAAGGATTATGGTAATTCATTACATGTTTAAATTAATTACATGTTTATTATAAATATAAGGACTTATCTATGAGATTCAAAAAATTCTTTTATGCTGTCATGAATACATGGTAGCAAATACGGACTTTCTAATTGCTTTTGTTTCATTGTGTTGGGGGTGCTTGCAGCTTGAATGAAACATTGTTTTCCTGTGTTTTTAGTCAAAGTTGTTTGACGTTAACGAAGTTGAATTTCAGGGAATATTATGTCCTTTCTTGGAATATAGAAGAGGGTTTCTTAAGGCTCTACTTATACATGACATGGCACTTATTTCTAAACTCATGCATGACTTCACAAACAACAGTTTTGTGGGAAGAATATTAAATTATTAGTCCCTGAAACTTTAAGCTTTGTTTTCAGCACTTACGAAGCACAGAGGCTATGCCGGACAGTACAAAGGGTCTTTTTGTAATGGTATATTTGCAAGCTTTTAATAACAATGAAAATAAGAGCTCAATATCTTGAACAAATCTCATTCTTTGGTCTACAAAACAAAAAAGGCTAATTTTACCTAAATGTATACAATTGTTAAACTCATGCAAATACTTTTAACACTGGAACAAATATTTATATTGAACTGCGTTTATTTCTTTAGTTTCTTAAAATTTTATAGGCATTGCAGTTTTCCAAGTGAGGGTAATCTAAAAACATCAGAAGCTTCACATACTTTGGTCTGTCTTCTGGATGAAAGTACTGTATATGCCATTTTGCATTTAATACAGTCTTGCCTAGCAGTCTGATTTTTGACTGCTGTTGTGATCTGTTTTATGTAACTTATGGCAAGTTTACATATTTTCATGACTGTTAATACTAAATTCTATACTAGCAAAAGGTTTTGGAGTCCTTTACAAGGAAACATCCAACACCATGTGGTCATTTTGACAACTTATCGTGAAATGAAAAAGGAGAAAAATAAAATATCTATGTTTATCAAAATAGCCATGGTTTAGTGCTTAATTCTCCTGATAGCATACAGGACTAGAAGGGTATTTTTGTTTATCTTAATTTAAAACAGTTCTCAAAATGAAGAACTGAAATCAAATACTTGAGGCACAAAACCTTATTTTTAAAAAATGAAACCATAGGGTAGTCAAATTCAAGTGTGGATTTAGCAAGGAATTAGTCATAAATCCCACTACCCTATGATCATCCCTGCCCTATGGTAAAAGACTTAGCTGCTTATATGCAATGTCTTTTAGGCCGTAAATGAGTAAAAGCATTTTACAAATGAATAATCTAGAGTGAAAAAAGGTAAGGTAAGTTAGTCATATAACACTTAAGAGGATTGGAGAAGAAATTCAGGAATTCTAGCTTGTAGTCAGCCTGAGGTAGCGGTGAACAGACCCCGTTGAACTTACTCTGCTATACTATAGAGTCTTCTAGTGCTGATATGTTTAGAATTACTTGATTTCACGTAACACTGGTGTAAAAAGAACTGCTGAATAACTTAACTGACACATATACCAAAAGGCCATTACTTAGTCTTAAGTTTGTTTGGGTTTTTTTTTTGTTTGTTTTGGTGTTTGTTTTTTTTTTTACTGTGACAAAATAAACTCCCAAAGTTAGTGTTGCTGAGGAGTCAGCTGCTCGATCTTATCCAACAACAGCTCTGGGAAATCTTTAAAAAATTTTGGTTTTCTTTTTACTGTAATTAGCCAGTGTGAATTGAAATATGTGAGGGACATAGAGCGATATGTTAACAGGCAATGACTAGCACAGGCAAATAGGTAAATGGTAGTCAAAGCAAGTAGACCAAAGCAATATGTTCATTTTCATAGAACCATAGAATGGTTTAGGTTGGAAGGGACCTTGAAGATCAAGTTCCAACCCCCCTGTTTGATCTAAACCTGTCCTCTTCCAGTTTAAAGCCATTCCCCCTCGTCCTATCGCTACATGCCCTAGTAAAAAATCCTTCCCCAGCTCTCCTCTAGGCCCCATTTAGGTACTGGAAGGCCACAATAAGATCTCCCCGAAGCCTTCCCTTGTCCAGGCTGAACAGCCCCAACTCTCTCAGCCTCTCCTCATTGGAGAGGTGCACCAGCCCTCGGATCATCCTCGTGGCCCTCCTCTGGACACGCTCCGGCAGGTCCATGTCCTTCTGATGTTGGGGACTCCAGCACTGGATGCAGGACTCCAGGTGGGGTCTCACGAGAGTGGAGTGGAGGGGCAGAATCGCCTCCTTTGACCTGCTGGCCACACTTCTTTTGATGCAGCCCAGGATATGGTTGGCCGCCTGGGCTGCGATTGCACATTGCTGGCTCATGTTGAGCTTCTTGTCAATCAGCACAGCTTTCCAGCCCTTCTCCGCCAAGCCTGTATTTGTGCTTGGGATTGCCCCGACCCAGGTGTAGGACCTTGCACTTGGCCTTGTTGAACTGCATGAGGTTGGCTTGGGCCCACCTCTCCAGCCTGTCCAGGTCCCTCTGGATGGCATCCCTCCCCTCCAGCGTGTCTACCTTGCCAAACAGCTTGATATCATCAGCAAACTTGCTGAGGGTACACTCGACCTCACTGTCCATGTTGCTGACAAAGATGTTGAACAGTAGAGGTCCCAGTACCAACCCCTGAGGAACGCCACTCGTCACTGCTCTCCACTTGGACATTGAGCCGTTGACCGCAACTCTTTGAGTGCGACCGTCCAGCCAGTTCTTTATCCACTGAGTGGTCCATTTGTCGAATCCATGTCTCTCCAATTTAGAGACCAGGATATCTTGTTGGACGGTGTCAAACACTTCGCATAAGTCCAGGTAGATAGACTCTAGATTTACTCTACTCCAGTTTGTCAATGTAGAATACTTTTATGGTCAAAAAATCAAAAGAGATTCTTCCAAAGGGCTATGCAGTGCACAAAGATTTAGGGCCATCTCTGAATCCAGTTCTCCAGAGGAATGTCTTTGATTGTGAGGAGGTAGAGATTTTAAATATAGGGACATTACAGGCCAATTTAGCCAGCCTGTGCAAATGTCTAGAACTGAATGGTATGGCATAGAGCCTAAAACTAAAGCTCTAAAGCTTGTGCTTTGTATTCAGATTTGACTGTGATATGTGCGGGATACATAGACTGTATCAATCAAATAGATTAAATAATGAATTAAATTTAAAAAAAAATCAGATCCTGCTAAAAGTTCTCAATAATTTTTCTGAACTATTTACTTATTAAACAGTTATTTCATTTAAATTACGTATATATTAATCTTAGTATCAGCCTAGAGGAAAATTTTTATGATTGCCTTTAAAACATTGAAAATAGTAATGAAGAAAATAAGTAACCTGTGGTGTACATAGAACACAAAACATATAGCTCATGACAGAGGATTTTTGTCTAAGTGAAAACAATCTGCCAGGAAAATAAATGTTTGTGTGGTATATTGCAGTCTGATGGGAGATCTTAGGTGACATCTCTAGTAACAATTTTAATATGAAAGAACGTACTTCTATCAAAATGAAATACATATTTTCTGGGGGGTGAAACCAAATATGCTTTAGATTGCATAGCAGGCAATTATTGCACACTACATTGAGCTACAGAGTTTAGCAATCTTATGTTAACCAGTGTACTTCAGTTTTGGCATTTTATATTGCATTTGACTCTTAACCTTCGGGGTATGTGAATTAAGGACAAATGCTCTGTTAGTCTGGAACCAGATATTTATATCACCTCTGTATATGTGGGTGGCCTGTGATTTCACTCTCAGCTTTCTGTTTCTGCAAGCTGTAGGTTGCCATCTCTGTTGTCACAGTAGAAGAATTGATTCCAGTTGGCTGCTACAACTGTTTGCTTTTGTCTTGCATCACATGATGTCCAAGATGCTGTTAATGGAATCTCTTTAGAATATCTTGCCATCTGCTGCACAGTACTGTATGTTTGCTGGTTTTTCCAAATTTGAGCATTGCCTAATTAGGACCATGGAAAAAATTAAACAAAAGTTAAGGGGGGGAAAGTAATGGGACAGCTGAAAAGAATCACTGGCATTCCAATACACTCTTTAAATAAACACAAGCTGTGTTCCATGGTTAAACATGCACTGTACTTGTCTTGAGCCTCAGTTTTCTGTCTGCGGTATACAGCATTTAGCCAGGGGATCATTTCTATTTTTTGCCAGAACATTTAGAGAAATGGAGTGTTCTATCATAATGCCACTGAAAACTCAGCCTGGCTTTATAGCACAACAGAGTTAGGAGCTCAGTCACAAGCAGAATACTAGAAATATGAATTTTTTCACTCATCTCCTATTTTCTGGAAAGTCTGAGTATTTCACTGTGAAAAAGGGAAATACTCAATAGGTGGATGTTTCAAAGGATAGGTAGCATCATTTCACTCAACGCTGTCCATTTGGTCCCAAGAGCAGGCTTATTTTATTGTGATAGCTTAACAGTGATGTTTCTCTATAGGGGAAAAACAATTACCAGGTGAATCTGGAACCCGAGCTCTGAAGAGTAATGAGACATGGTATTTGCTATGTATAATTTTTGTTTAAAAGCAAAGATAAGGATCTTATTGGCCAGTTTTCTGTTTATTAGTCTTTTTTATTATCTGTGGATTTAATTAAAGTTCTTTATTTGTAGTGCAAAAGGCTGTCTTACTTCTCTGAGCCAATCAATGCAAGGAGCCTAGAAGGTATTCACTCAAGTCTAGACACCCTACATAAGTTTTAGTTGCCTTGAGTCTTACGATATGAAAAGGTTTGCTTGTCTTCTGCCTAGAGGGAGGAATATTGTTCCAGAGTGATACACAGTGTATGTTGTTTTTGTTTTGTTTAAAAAAATAAAAAGAAACAAAACAAAAAAAACAAACCCAAACACACCTAGTCCTTATTGGATGTTAGTTCTAAGAATTCTTTCCCTCTCTTGTGTTTTATTTTGTTGAGGGTAACCACCCCCATCCCCAAACCCCCTCAAAACCCACTTCTATTTCTTATCAATCTTTCAACTCCTTATGTATGCACATTCTGGTTTTTGTTTTGTTTTTTTTTTTTAGAACATCTGTGTGCCACCAGTTCTGTGCCTCTGAGCAGAGGACAAGTGGTATTAGCAGTGCAGGTACCTAGCTTAGTGCATATGCATGACTTTTTGAAGGCAGACCTTCTGATAAATCAGGCTTCTACACAGAGAGTTAAATAGAACTCATAGTTCATAGGTAGAATCCTATGAATATTCAAAGAGATAATAAACTCCAGAAGGTTGTGTTACCCGCTCTGAACACAGTACTGAAATAATTGGTATTTCAGAATCTGCAATTTTTGTATTTGATTATTATCTTAGTTTTCCTCAAAGAGATTGAAAAAAGCTTATTGTACTTGAATGAATGGATATTGTACTTGAATGAATCCATATTCCTATGGATTGCAATTGATGCTCTTGTTATGCTTGCACATTTTACTCTAAACTCTAAGCACAAATAAATTTCTATTATAAGCTTTGTTATCTCTTTAAATGCTTTCAAGGTTTTTGAAGAATACTTTTGTGTCTTTTTCTCAGTGTGGAAATTATTTGTCTTGGTCACAGTTGCTTCATAAATTGGGAATGTTGAATGTATTACTACAGAAAAGGCATACCTGCTGAAGTTCTGGCTAGGACACTCAGTGAAGAATTGGGGCACACTTCGATATATTTTCTCTGACAAAACGAAAACTATAACTCAAAATGTGATGCCACAACGGGTGCTCAATTAATGTGAAAATACATGGAGAGTTCATCAGTGTTGCTGACTTACCAGCTGTTCCACAAATAGGATTGTGTTTAAAATTGTGATGTTGGATTTTACTTATGTTGTGTTCTTTTAATCTTGTTTTAATCTTGTTCCCTATTTGTCTACTTGAGTCTGAAAAATTACCCAAAGAAACACATATTATAAAACTGAGTTCTATTTTATTTTTAGTAACTTTTGTTTTGTAGATGAAATGTATGATAGCCTTGGCTGGAAAATAGAAATAATGAGGTATAATATGATATTTAGAAATTACAAAGTTGTAATAAAGGATAGGTCTTCCTAAATAAGCATTTAATATGAAAAATTGACTAATGGGGAGTTTTATAATTATTTTTTCCGAGCTTTCAAGATAGCATAATTAATAATTACTGTAAACTAGTAAATAAAATATTGTGGGTTTTTTTCTGTGACCATGTTTTCTGGGTGAGCTATTTAAGTAAATTCTAATTGGATATAAATCTTTACATCTCTTAAGGCTCTATTCTTTGCTCTTGCTGGTAATATTACATGCTAATCTCGCAGCACACAGTATGGACATGACTATTTCAGATAACTTAAATTACATACTCATGGGTTTAGTCCACTGCTAAAAAAATGTGGAAAGCATTATTATCAAGACAAAACCTACAGACATAAGTGCCATATACTGTTGTGATGCTTGTCTTTGAAGTGCTTAGATTGCTTTGTGTTTCTACTCCAAAAAGATCAGATATTCTGTCTTGGTTTTGCATCATCTAAGTCAACTGGAGGTAGTCTTTTATAATCTGCTATATATACTGACTAAATTCAGGTGGGCCATTTTAGTTCCTTTATTTACCCAGCTTGTTTTAATTAAAAAAATTTTAACAATCTGTATAGTAACAGCGTTTGTGGAAGGAGCAGTTTCATTGCTGCTGCTGCTATACCTCTTAACTAGAATGAAGTAAAGACCACACCAATAGATAAGCATGTGTCTTTAAAAAAATCCTTTCCCTTGTATTAATCTATTATGGAGAAACAATACATGTTCATTAACATATAAAGATTTTTATTCATTTGTGACTTCAGTCTGTCTTTCTAGAGCTTTTGCTCTCTTGTTTTCTCTTTCTGATTTTGAGCTTCAGAGCAAAAGACTATTCCAAAGAAACAAATGACTGGTTCAAGAAAAACTGTCTAATCTCTCAACAGAAAGGAGAACAGAAAGAGGAATATAGGAAAAGTGGTGAGGAAATACCCAAGAAAGGAAATAAATAAGACTTCTGAAAGCAAGGTTTGTAGACAAACTAAGATGGTCTAAGCCACCTTATTTGATTTGAAAGTGAAGTATGCTATGCTAAAGTTAAATTCTTGGACTTGAGATTTAAAAAGGCCCAGGGTCATGCAAAGATTAGCTACAATTTGCAATTTTTGAAATTATAACCCAAAATATTAATAACTTTGTGAGACTACATACTTTTTATGAGACTTGGAGACAAATAAGATGGACTGAGAACTGGATCTGTAAGCGAAACCGGACTGGAAGTTTCATTCCATGTTATGCATCCTTTCTCATACTGAAATAATGTTGTTTTTCATTATGATATATTCTGTTCCTTTTAAAAATATACTTGTACTATTTCTGCATAATGGCTATTTTTTAATTGGTAGGTACAATAAAATTGTTTGATCTCCCAGGTCTAATTACAACCCTTTAAAAAAACTCCACACAAACTCCAACAAAAATGATAACACTTTTTGTTTTAAATTCTTGTCTCCTGTTTTTCAGTTAGAAATGCAGATGATCAAATAAAGCTTTATTATAAAGAGCTAGATACCCTTGTATTTGAACAGCTTCATCCATCCAATGGAGTATTAAAGTCTTTGCCATCTAACTGTCTTGGTGTAAGTGCTTCTACTTGGGACATTATTCAGAAACCCCCTTAAATAGTCAACTTATTCAACTTAAATTAGAGGCTTAAAATTACATCTTCTTAGTGTAAACATACTTAAATGCAGCAGGACTTCCTGGATCGGGACTAAAATGTTTTCTTGCTGTAAAGTTAGTCAAAGGTTCTAAGTATTTTGTGTTCCCAGAGCTCATTAGAGAACTAAATCTACTTAAATAATATGGGTTCTGAGGTTTTATGCTAATATTTAAAATGCTTAGAATATTTACATTTTGCAAGTAATCCATATCTTAGAATTCCTAGCTTGAAATCAGTGCAAGTCTATGAATGTGAAAACAAATTATCCAGTTTCATGTTATTTAAAAATTATGCTTTCCTTGCTTGTTTTCAGGGGTCTCCCCTAATGTGAACTTAAAGGAAAACTGGATAAAAAAAATTCTTTCGTTAAGAATTCATGTTCTCTGTAAGTGTCCGTGCTTAATCCAAACCATTCCATGATTTTTAAAGTATGTCTGTGACATTACTAAACCATCATAACATATACTTAATATGGGTTACAAACATAACTATTGTTTTCCTCTTTGTAATAGAGCTTTCTTGGCTTTCTTTTAATCTTTTCCAGAAGGCCAACATGTTTTATATGAAAGCAGAGCTGGAATCATAAGCATCTGATCTTTTTTCACAATACCTTAGATGTTAAAACCTTGAGTTTCCATACTTATTCTGTAAGGTTAAGAGGGGGCTGTATGTTTGTGTGTGTGGCCAGGGTACAGCTGCCATCTGGATAAGGGAACAACACAGTGGTACGGCTGAACAGTGCATTGCACATCATGCACACTCTGAATTAGTTGATGATGTCTGGCAAGACTTGTTCCTTTAACCTCTTTCTGTCCTCTTGCACCTCTGTTTTTTCAGTCAGTCTCTGTCCTTTCCCTTTTTCTGTCTTTTACCCTCTTCTTTCCTTCCACACTGTCCCCTACAGTCCTGCAATTTTTTTTTTTTCCCAAACAAGTATGGTTTTCCCTTAATATTTCATTTATTCAGTTACAAAACTTTGTTACTTTGTAGTCCATCAGTTTTTGATGTTTCATGTTTCTCTCTCTCTTTTTTTTTTTTTATAATATCTTATACCAGAATATAGGGAACAATCAAGCTTCATTGTTGTTAGTGAAGTATACAAGTTCTTGTTGACACATGTTTAAGGTGAAAAACATTTCCTGACGTACTCTTGTCTCTTATCGATGAAACCACTCATGATCTTTGCATCTCAAAGACATTTACTCACTGAAATTTTAAGGTACAAATAATGCAATATATTTTGTTTAATAAAAATGCCTCATGTGCAGAAGAGTACAGTAAAAGTACAAGTTTTGAATGCCATCACATGCATAATAAGTTATTTATTGAATATCTATGTTATCTATGGATTTTTGAATCCAGTGGTGGGTCTTGGGATTTCCCACAGTGCAGTTATAATGGTCATGAGTCTTTGGAATATCAACATGAAGGATGAAAATCATCATCACATCTGTTTCTTAATATGTTTGGAAGTCTTGCAATTTGGCAGTAAAGTATATGTATCTGTGTACTGGCCAATATTTACTTAATTATATCCTTATTTTCCTAGGTGTTAACTAAAGCTCAAAATGATCTTGGGACTTAGTGCAAGAAAAACATAATTCACTTGGCCATGAAACAGTAATGTGAAAGCGTTGTAATCACAGATTGTTCTGTTTTTTCTGAACACTTAATATAATTTCTTGCAGTTCTCCTAATACTTGGGCATCAGACTTATTTTGATGGCTTAATGATAATATCTAGATTGAAGTTCTTTTTCACGTACATTCTAGTACCAATTTCCCAATTTTCAAAGTTAATATTTCTCCTATGTAACAGTTATGATGCACATCAAATGAATAGAAATTATATTTCCCTGAATACTTTCATCATTATTGTAACTACTATTATTGTAGAATAGTTTGATTAAAGCATAAATCTGAAGGATCTGATACAGAACACTGGTCATATTGTGCTTTATCTAGGTGTCTCTGGAGAAAAGTAACAGTGTAACTAGTTCTACTGATGGGTGGGTGTATGTAATACTTGCAGAGTCTATGCATCTGCGCTTTGGGAATTTTAGTTCTTTGTGTGTGACTGTAATAAAACTTTAGAAAAAATATATGATATTGTAAGGTGAGATTTAATGGGACAGTACATTTATTTAGTCACTTTGAATATTGCTACAAATTTTGTTTTGTATTCTCTAGATATTATGTTGATGCTGGCTTATGATTAAAGTTCTTGGAACTCATATTCTAAGTTGAGCACTGATCCTTAATAACATGCTCTAAATCTCTAAACCTGAAGAATTATGCAATTTATTGTAAGACTGATTCCACAGAATTTTATTATGTGATTCTGAGTAACACTATGACAAGACAGCATGTTCTGTGAGAAAGAATCGAGTTTATGATGTCCCCCAACAGGAGAATAGGGATACCTGGGGTTTAATCTCAGTTATTCCTTTGGTTTTCATTTTTCCCCTTGATGCCTTTCTTGTTGTTTCTGTACTTTGCTGATTTGTATATTTAGACTGAAAAATCCCTAAGCTTTTGCAAATGTATTCGTAGAGTTGGTATCATAATAGGAGCCTAATTTCAATGTTGTACTTCAAGTGCTGTACTACAAATATTTATGTATTTCAGATAAAAGTGCATCTTTATTCTTAAAATAAGTATAAAAATGGTGTAACTGTATAAGATAATTTATAGTGTTATGATAATCAAATATTGTCAGGATAAATTAACTGTGAAATGAAGTAACTTTAATTGCTATCACATTAAAATAGTATTAATATCTCTTAAACTGCCATGAATATCAGTTACTCCCATCATATTATGACAGGTGTGATGAAGGAGACTTTCATAATGACTGGTCACATGGTGATGGAGTACATAAAGAACTCTGGTAAGTGAATATGAGAGCAACGCTTTTTCTGTCCTTCCAGACCAAATATCCCAGATGAATTCCTTTCTTTTGGGGAGGGGGGGGAATAAATCCTTTCAGTAAGAGTCTGTTAGTTTTGTCACTTTAACTAGAACTATGAAGACTTGTTTTGTCTTATTTTGCTTTGTAGAGAAAATTTTTTACCACTATTTTAAATATATGAAAAAAATTACACATGTATTGAAGTGTCTTGAAGCCTGTATGCTCCCAGGGTTTGATTATTTGCCAGTCTTACAAGTACACACAAAAACTATGTTAAAAGGATGATATTAATGATGCAAAGGCAGCTTCAAGAATTGTTGGCCTTTGCCATTGCCTAAACAAAGTTCGAGTTCTACCTCTTTCTGAGTACAATCTCTCATTACTTGTCTACAACTTTTATTTATAAGATGTTTGAATTATTAATTTTGAAGGATAAGGCAGTGCCACAAATGAATTGTGGCTTTTTAATATATTGTGCTTTTATCTCCAGGGCTGGACCTCACTTATTGAAAAAGAAGAAAGAAATGTGAAGAGTGATTAAGGCTTTTTTGGGGGTTAGTGTGAATACAAACTCCTTCATATAAATGGTGCCGAGATACTGTAGTAAGAAATGATAAAGATCTAAATAAGGAAATAGAGCGTACTATTTTCAGAATAATTGGATCAGTGATTGTACTTGCACATAAACTGCTTCAGTGTCTGCGTCTATTGCCGGTTGCTGTCTCGCAGTGATTTAGGTGGGGTTCTTATATTTGCATTTCAGTCAGCTGGCTTCCTCTTGACTATCAGAAAGGGCATGAGTTGCTGACAGGCAGTTTGTGTCCGCCTCAGCTCTGAGGAAGAGAATATTTCAGGAAAAGTGTAGCTCTTCTTGACTAGAGCTCAAGAAGTCACCCTGTGTGGTTGTCATAGCTGCTGTCTGGTTGTGCTGTGGACCCTGGGTACTATTAGCCAGTCTAACTGTATGCGCAGGGAGGCAGACTTAATTGGCTTGTACAGATCAGTCATGCAGCATGTGTACAGTAGATGCTGTCTGTGCATGTGAAACATAGTGTGTGCTTGCTGAGGCCACTTCCCAACTGTTTTAAAATGACAGTGTGCTCATTTGTTCTTTGGAGATGGTGTGTGAGCTTTCTCATCGGTGCAAATGATGACATCTGGAAAGTGACAAGTGCCACAAACAACAAAGATTCCTAGACACTGTAACATTCAGCTTTGCCATATCTAACAGACCAGCAGCCTCTTAACAGCACACCCATGCGTGGATAAAGAGCCTTTGTACTTCTGAAGATGTTACGCTGATAAAAGATTCCTGAAGAGTACTCAAGTGCCTTAGAATAACCTGTTGTTGGAGCTAGTAAGGCTCAGGTATACTCAGAGTAGGTTCTTGAGATCTTAAAATGCTCAGAGCACAAACAACTTCTTATCAGCATGTGATTTTTGAAGGTTTTTAACTGAACTAAATATTATAGGCATTTCAGTCTTGGTTTTATAGTTAATATACTATAAATCTAAAAAATGGAAAATATACTTGCAAGAGTTACTTCATTTCTGCTTGTAATGTAAATGTGGTATCAAAACATTGTATGTTATATCAAAATGCATACTTTAGACTGAAAATAAGTTTTGCTAAATCAATTTTTTATTGTTTCATAATATACTTGAAATTGTTGGACAAGCAGATGCAAAACACGGGGAAAATCCAGCATGAACACCAATCATGGAGGATTAGGACTTGAGCATATTGTCAGAATGAGATAGGAACAGTATAAAATAAGTATAATGATTCTTTTTCTCTTGGAAATGTGTTAGTGTAAGGTAAATTCATGGGGGTACAATATGTATTATCACAGTCTCTTTCTCTGTGCAATATAGAGACCTGAGTGCTAGAGATGTAGATTATTTTACCAAGCAACATGATGCAGTTTAACAAATGATACATAGGAAAACTTAAAATTATTAGTGGTCAGTTCTACCATCAGGTATTTTAATCCACTTGAATTCCACTATTTCTCTGAATTAATCTGTAAACATACAAGTGAGCCTGATTTGCACTTCACTCCTCTTTGGAATGAACAACTGTTAAAGAAAAATGAAAAGGCTAAAAAAGAAAGTACGAAAGATTCATCTGCACTAAATTTAGAAGAGCTGAATTAAGAAAGAAACCCAAAATTCATCCTAGTTATTTCTGAGGAATACTTTAGACAATGTTTGTATTACTGAAACTTAAAATAATTGTTTCAAATCAGTAAGGATGGAGAGATTTTCTGGTGAACGAGTGGACAAATGACTTTTGACTTGGGTCTTACAAATTCCTTGCTCTACCTCATTCACTGTGAAGCTTTTAATAATGTCCTTGTAATCCCACAGTAATTTCCACTGCATTAGAGTTGCCATGAAGACTGTTTTTAAGCACTGAAAGATACATCTCAAGCTTGTTACTAGTGGATGTACATCTTCCTTAGATGTGAAATTACTTAATTTATTAAGTAACTTTTACTACACCACCCTGTCTTATTCAAGACTAGAAATATGTGGAAACTTGTAAAAGTAGTTTCCTCCATTAGTTAATAACTTTCGTGCCCCTTTTGTGTCAAGGCGTGCCTAACTTCACCTTCATACACAGAGGTCGGTTTTTGTTTCCCTTTTAGCACATTGCCTCTACCCTTGAGGTGATTTTGAACTAGAGTGCACTTGTTGTCTTTAATCACAAATTCAACCACCAGGTGGCCTTCAAAGAACAGAAGTCGGCTTTCCCTGGGCAGCAGCTACCTCTCTGATGTGGGCCACTTCCTGGGCTCCAGTTCGTAACAGCCAGATTGCTGTCAGGTTTGCCATGTGGCATCACCATGCCTTGCAAGTACACATTAAATACTGTTCAATGGAAAGTTCAAAAGTCTCCTTTCCTACAAAAACTGGATATGATGGGAAAAGAAAAATCTCACCTCTGCTCACCAATGTTTGTTTTTAGGGTTTCTTGACTGTCATTACTGCTGTTGCTGTTGACAGCTGCTATTACTGTTGATATTGTCTACTTTTGTACAAGCTTATTCTTTGAATTGGTAACTGAGCAGCCTTTTGAGAAACGTACATAAGTTTTTGGAATAAACTCTCAAGACAGGATCTATGAAGATTGGATCTACATTGGGTTGTAGCCATTTTTAGAGTTTGGATATGCTGAGACTAGTTTCCTTTAAGTCTATATTATTAAAATTTAAGAGAGTAAGCTGAGTGAGTTCTAAAATAAAATAACTAAAATTAAACAATAGATATTTGTAACAACATATTAATTATTCCAATACTAACAGTTACTAAAAGAGAAAAAAAGGGAAAATAACAGATATCAATTCAATTTGATAAAAATCTCTCTTTGTGAGATATATGAGCACTCTCAGATGTGTCCTACTGCTATAATATTCTAACAATTAATTGTCTATATAGTAGGTCAGTTAGCACGTATTTTGACAAAGCATTCCTTAAGTGTTATGCCACAGGAATAAGACATTTAGAAAACACTTACAAAAAACTCCTTATGCATATTTCATCTGTAATAGTGTCCCATCCAAGGAGAGCTTCTAAATAAGACTTTAATTTGCAGCTGTTTTAGCATGATTTTGACTTACTGATAAGTGCTTCCTTGCTGTTGAAAGAAAGTTTCCTTTGCCTGGGAAAAAGCAATCCAGTAGGCTCAGAAGGGTGTCAGGTAAGCTCATGTAACCCAGTGCTTGTTCTGTTGTCCTTAATTCAACTTATACTTTACTCCTTTCATATTCCTTTCCTACTTAGAGACCATTATGGTATATTCATATAACAAACATCCTGACAACGAGATTAGCATTCAGTTTTAGTAAATGTCTACTGAACAGTTTATCTCAGCCACAAATTTAAACTTACACAAAACATTTAGAAAACAAAACCAATAGAGAGATTCCAGACAAAAAATGATTCTAATACTAAAATAAAAAAAACTTAACT
This sequence comes from Charadrius vociferus, assembly GCF_000708025.1. Classification (NCBI taxonomy): domain Eukaryota; kingdom Metazoa; phylum Chordata; class Aves; order Charadriiformes; family Charadriidae; genus Charadrius; species Charadrius vociferus. The sequence continues at coordinate 2,743,774 of NW_009648559.1, forward strand.
TTCAAGGCAAGCCAGGACTGTAGACGGACTCTCTGGTGACACCTCTAAATCATTGTCAGGTGGCCATGTTCCTTTCTTACCCTCTTTTTTTCTTTAAAGGAAGTAAAAAAAAAAAACCACCAAAAAAACAAAAAACCCACAAACGAACAAAACCAAAACAAAAAAACCCCACCTATTTGGACAAAATGAAAAACTTTACAATTCTCAGCTACTCTATGGAAAAAGTGCAAAAGTCAAACCAGGGCTTATTTTGGGACAAGTCTGTCATTGGTAGTTAACTAACACCTTAGTAGTTAATGGCTATGGCCTGGTAAGTAGGTTTATCATGTTTTGTCCTTTCATTCCCCTCCAATTGTATGTGTTCTCTTGCGGGGAAGACTTTTTTTTTTTTCTCCAGAACTGCTCAAAACTTTAAAAAAAAAAAAAAAAAAAAAAAAAAAAAAAGTTGTTAGGTTGTTTGGAAAAAGAAAATTAGTATTCTGTACAGCTTTTTAAAATAAATTTTTACTAAAGAGGGTCTTGTAGTCAAAAATATTTCACACAAACTTACTCATTTTTAATTAAAGTATACCATTGCTGCTATTAAAGTACTTGTGCAGGAGTAGAAACATAGGACCAATACCAATTAACTGAAATGCAAGTGGGCAGATGTAGTACAATTATCTTTTTCCTCATTTCGCTTAAGAGCACAACTTGACCTTAAAACCATTACTACATCCAATTAATGTCATTAAGTTACCTCCAGTGGATTTTCTAAGTATCAGTGTTTTATAGGAATGCCAAAACAATTTGCTTTCATTAGAAAAATCTGGTTCTTGTCATAAGAACAAGCTTGTGTTCCTTTCATGTACTTGGGGTTTGAACTCTTGAATAAAATCAAAGGGTTTTTTTATTTACTAATTTAATAGAGCTTCAGGCTTCCTTCATGAGAATATAGCTGCATTGGAACATACAAGTTAGCAGTTTTAGTCTCCACCTGTTCTTCTGACACTTCTTGAGTCTGCAAAGCATGCTTTCCTCATTTCTATGCATTTTTCCTTATATTTCACTGCCATATCCCGTGACTTACAGCACTCCAAAACTTCTGAGATTTCTACTTTTTCATTTTAGAAAGATTTTATCTTTACATTACATTGTTAAATTTAACAATTTTCACAATAAGTGAAATCCTATGATATATTTGCAGGTGCTACAGAATTTGTGTTCCTGGCCACATTCCCTATGTGGTTAGCTGTAGAATTAAAGTCCAAAAGAGAACTGTCTGATAGTATGGTTGAACATTATGTAATGATAATTGCAAAAGTTAATAACGGGATGTTCTTCCAAGTACTGAATCAGAGAAACGCACGTTCCTGTACGAAATGCCTATCGAGTTGATAGTTCAATTTAGTAAGTCTTTTTGTTTACTCTTTAATCCTTACAGTGTCAGCTGGAAAGCTGAATGTTCTTCTCAAGTAGGCAATTTTAGGAAGTTGTTTTCTTTTTAGCAATTAGTAGGTAAAAGTGAATTTTTTTTTTTTGCAAGAAAATGTGTTCAATAATCTTATTGTGTGTTGATTATATATGCAATATATGTTTATGTGCACATAAGAGTGTGATTTAGGATATTGAACAGGAATGAGGCTTTCAGCTAAGTGCTTCAATTGCTTAAAATTCCTTTGACTTTGCTGCAAAAGAAGATACCCTACTGATTAAGTGCAAGGAATGACCAACATCATGTCATCTTATAATAGTTACAAAACCAGCTGACTTACGAGAAGCTTTCATGCTCTTCCTATTGAACCTGATTTGGAGAAAATTCTTGGAACTTCACTGTATGTGTAAAACTGACTTGCTGTTGAGTCACTCCTTACAAAAAGCATGAGTTTCAGAGCTGATTGGGAAACATGGCAAGGCAGACACATTGGCAGTAGGAGATGGAGCTGACATCATTATGATCAAAAGGAAATTCAGAATTTAAAATACCAATAATAATGATGGTTTATTAATGATTTTATATGTGTTTTCTTTGTGTTAATTAGTTCTGCAAATGGTTATTATTTTTCTAAAATGCAAGGTTACTGTTTGTTACAAATGTTTACATTAAACATAGGTGATGGAATATGACTGAAGGACTTGAACATATTGGTTTTATTTCTCAAACAGGGGAGGCTGATAGCTGTTACTATTGTGTAGGTGTAGAATACAGCCGATGTAGCAACTGAGAGTGTGAAGAGAATTCTTATTCTCTGCCTGCCATCATGGACTTCCTTTTCATTCAAAGCACTTACTGAATACCACATCAAATCCTCTTAACTGCCATCCTGAAAGCTCACCTTCGGTCCTGCTTTAAGGAGAATTTTTGAATAACAAATAGTGCATCTCCTGCTGTCAGCTGAGATATTACTTTCATGGCTTTATTTTGCTCATAGCTGGGTCTTTGGAATAAAAATAATCCAAGTCACTTGCACAAAAAGGTAGTTATTTTACCCACACTGAGCTGAACTACCAAGCTCAATGGGATGTGGAAGGAGAGAGAAATTGTGGATTAGATAAAAAATAGTCATAACAAAAAATTAGTTTACACAGGGAGCTTCTTAAGCTCTTGGGATAGGAGGGATTGTATAAGTGAGTCATGAAAGCAAGTGTTGATGTGACACCATTCCCTCTTTGATAAACACTTTTGGCTCTTATTTCAGATTTCTTGTAGTCTAGGACAATGTTTTCCATTGACAGTAATTATATCTATTGTTTGAAACTGTGTGGTAGCTTAATAAGCTGACAACTGTTTTTCAGCTATTTGGTAGAATAAAGTTTCCTCTCTGCTTGCAGGTATACACATAGGAGTTGGCATCAGTGGCCAGGAAAGAAAGGAAGCAGGCTGGGCCAGCAGGTAACTGTTTGCCCAGTTCAAACATGTTCAGAGGCTCTTGCAGAGTCATGGCAGGCATTCTTGTTTGAGAATGTGCAAGATCTTGTGTTATTTTTTTCTACAAAAACTTAGTTTTTACACTGCTATGTTTCTGGTTTGTTTTCTGTGGCTTCTCTGCTCAGGTTTGTTTCTGTTTTCTAAGTTTATAAATGAACAAAACAGTGACTTGTACACTCTAGATAACAAGAAGTACAAGTATTAGAAGTCAGAAGAATGAGTTAGGCAATCTAAAGGTTTGAGTACAATTGTTTTTGAAGTTAAATAAAATAATTATTTCTTTTTCTGTTTTGAAAACAAAAATGTATTTGCAGTTATTACACTTAGTGATCCCCTTCATTTTCCAAGTTTAAGACATACAATTTTCACATGCTATACACTTCTGCCTTATACTTCGAAGAGAAAGAGAACTGTATGTTCTGCTTTAATGGTAAATCCCAGGGCTTGTCTGTGTGCTTGTAAGTAGTGTGCAGATAAGCCATGACGAAATGACTGCCCTTAACTAAACTACATTCAGTAAGCAATTATATTAAGGTAAAGAGCTGTCTTGGAATTTCATGCTTTTTTTTTTTTTTAGACACAACCTAGACTCCTTACCACTTTTCTAATGCTTGCTTTTTGGCCATTTTTCTTCAGATGTTTAATTGGAGTCCTAAATTTTGTCTCCTGAGCATTTCAAACATGTTTTATGAGAATGAAGACTTAATCTCCCTTTTTCCAAATTTCTTCAGTTGGTGATGTTGTATACCCAAAAGAAAAAAAAAAACCATCTTTTAAAATCAATATTTAATAAATTAAGAAAAAAACTATTTTAAAAACGTTGTATGCTGGATTCCATAGACTGTAAGCAAACAGGGGGTTTGATCTGTCTCTTGTAAATTCTTTGCTGTTCAGAATCTTCCACTTCTGTTTAGGAGCTTTTACTAGACCTTAAAATGGCCGTACTAGTCAGACCAATGACCTTCTTGTCTTGTCAGATGCCTCTTTGCAAGTGTCCAACAGCAAACAACTAGAGGAGTAAAAAACTGGCAAACAGTAATGATACTTTCTCATGTTACTCTTCTAGCTTCCAACAATGTGCAGCTGAAGGACTTTTAAAACCAAAGGTGGAGGTTTGTTTAATAAGCGTTGAAGGTTTTGTCTTCAAACATTTGCAACATAAAGCAGTAAGTTCTACAGCTTAAGATTCCTTTCCCTGTTGCACCTGCTGTCTACTAATTTCATTTAATGCCTCTTAGTCCTTGTGACTGAATTCATCATTATTTTATAGATTTTATAACTCGCTCTATACTCGCTCACCTCTTTTCCAGCTGAAAAGTCCTAATTTACTAATTTAGTGTTTGATAAATCAAATGGTGATTGGAATATCCTCTTGTGAGATACTGAAAAGTAATTAGGAGATGAGTAGGTAGATTTGGTTATTAAGGTGGGTTGATCTAGCAGGCAGAAAGAATGAAAAAAGAGATGTCTTCCTTGAATACCTTGAAGCATAGGGGTATTTTTCTGTCCATGTGTAACTCTTGAAACCAGATAGAGGAACTGGGGAAAAATTCTGAACTGCAGCTGCAATGTATGTTCCAAAAAATATACACAAGTAACTTTAGACGAGGAAACCACTGCTAATGCTACTGGCATGGTTCCAGAACAGAGAGAATCAAGATAGTGTGAAAGCATGAATAATTGTGAAAATGTTAGTGTTCTGAGCCTTGGGAAATAACCTTTCTATGTCTATTTCTAGAAGGGGATATTTTTCAATAATTACAGCAATTAAATATTTGATTACAATTTCTAGAATTACACAGTGTTGCAAAGCTTTTAGTGAACACTAGAACAACCAGTATGTTTCATGAGTGTTTTTGCTGTTTTGGCTCACCTTAGTAAGTGTAGTACACAAGATTTTATTGTTTGGGGATTTTTTTTTTTGTTTCTCAGAAGGGTTAAAAAACCAAACAAAAACCAAAAAACACCACCATATTTAAATTTGGTATCTGTATGATTTGTAGTTAGGACTTTTTTCCAGGGTTTTTTGTTTGATTCAAATTTGAAGAGCTTTTCAGACTTGTTTTAACTACCTGCCTTTTATTAATGTTTCATATTTTTATTAATGACTTGTGCTTAGTGTGATATAAAAACCCCATGGTGTTTGAAAAATGAGAGGGCTTTGATTGTAGGATAAAAATATAGATTTAGATGTAGACTTTAGAAGAATTGCTATGGGTATTTTCCTACGTGCTCATTCAGAAAATGGAAGTCTGTAAAATACAATTAAAGAAAATTTTTAGCATATGATCAGCTGCCAGCATACTAAAAATCCTTCATTCTTGTTTAAAAAAAATCTAGCACTTAAGCTTTTGTATTCAGGAGGCTGGCACATGTATGTCATGCTCATGTAATTGCTACTTTGCACTACTTCATGTTGTTGGCACAGTAGACTTTCATTACTGTTGGTCTCTTATGTGCTTCATTCTATCCCAACCAAAATTCTTTCATAGGTTGGCTGTATACACCAGACAACATTTTCTGAAAATTTTCTGGAATCTAATCTTCTGATGATATGTGCTTCTGAAAGCTGTTCTCTTGTGTAGTTGTGTGATACTAAATACTGATGGTGGGGGAAATTGAGGCTACTAGTGCAGTAGTGACACTTATCTGGCATTCACTGATGAAATGTTCCTTATGCTTTTTTGCCTGATCTAATTTCAAATGTAATTATTTTAGTTATGGTTTTAGGAGTATATAGCATACATTCTTATATAATAAGTTCTCCTTTAATACTAAGTATAGTAAGAATAATTTGTATAGTAAGTGTAAAATCTCCTTGTATGACTTGCAGACAGGAATAGTGCAGTGCAATATTCTTTCTTCTGCTCTGATCCACCTGTTTTGAAAAGCAAGCCTGAATGCAAGCTCTATAAAGAAGCAAGCATCCTGTAAAATAAGGCATTATTATTCACAAAACTTTTCAGCTTGGTTTGTAAGCAGATCTGTATCAGCTTTCATGCATTACGTGAACAGAAACTAGGATAAGTTTACAGAATTCCTACAAAATGCAAGCTCAAGCTTTGAGAAACTGTTGCATATGAAGACATTTCTGGACTTTGAATCCATGACAGCCTGCAACTTATGTTTGTATATTGTGAGTATTTGAGGTCAGCAGATATGTTGATACATCACCTTTGAGGACTCATGGCATTAGTCTTACATCTCTGATTCAGACTGTTTCACTTCACATAGCTAGCTTAGGCTAGGACTCGTTTTGGAGACTTATAGATAATTGTCAATGTCCAGCAGAGTGGGGGAGAGAGGCATCCATGAATGACTACTTTAATGGGGTTACTGAACACACTGAGAATTTTGTAAGTTGTGTTGCTAGGAAATGACTGTACCAGTACAATGTGATGATAAACCACTAAATCATTAGGTATCTTTTACTCTGTCTGTTATGGAAAATCATGTATTCTGTTAGAGGATATTGTCTTCTCTTGTTCCAAGAAACTGTCAATGGAAATCTTTAAAATGTTTTTGTTGACAGCTTATGCAAAAAAAAATAGTATCATCTTTTTAGACTGTTTATGGTCCACAATTTATCACCTCCTTCAATATTGTCTATACTTCACTGCCTGGACTAGATACGGGGTTATTTGACCAGGCACGCTTCTATTTGATGTTTAAAATACAAGTCAAGTTTGACAATAAACACCTCTGTGACAGTGGTTCCAGTGTCCAGGTCCAAGGTGACAAGCCTTTGAGAGGCTACTTAAGGATTCCTATATTTTTTTGATTGCGTTGACTGTACTATCCATAGCTTAAGCAGTGAGTTATCTAGGAGCTAGAGATTTATGAATAACATTTTTTTGCTGACACTTTCTTGCCTTGATTCCTTCTGTCCCAAGGATGTGATGAGTGGATATAGTACAGAAATTACTGGAGACTTTTTTTGGCAGAACAATGTGTATGAGATGTAGAGGGTGAAAGACCATCTCATCTCCTAGTGCTAAACACAACCAAGTGCAAAGAAGACACAGTAGTTAAAGACATTTTTCTCTTTGCTCATATTTAAAGACATAGACCAATAATATCAAGCTCAATCAGATCTGCTTATGCTTTTTTTCTTATCAAGAGGGCTATGGGAAACTTATAATCTGGAAGGAATCAGCATCTCACATTGGTCATCAGGGTTATTGAGGACCATGCATAATAACATGAGTGGATCGATAATTTAGTTAAGGGGACAACAGAGACAGTGAATGGTTTCAGTAGTGACAGAAATCTGAAATTTTTAGTCTAACAGGAAAAACATATTTTTTTTTTCCTGAGTTTCAACTATTTTCTGAAGTTATTGCTGTATCTTCATGCTGTTTGCTATTTTGTCAGCACTGAGCTCAGCATTACTGTGTGCAAAAGACTGGGATCAGGTGAGTAACCATCTAAATCTTTGGGGCATGTTCAGTAGTACTGTAAACATGGTTATTCCAGAGGCTATTTCTTTTATTTCTCTGAAAATAATTTACCTTAGCAAAATAACATACATTGCTCATTAAAGAGGCAAAGCATTGAATGGATAATTTTCCATAGTAAAAGATGCAGTATTCATATATTTTTACTAGATATCTAACCTGAGATTTTTATTTTACATATTTAATTCTGTATATACTTACATCATTTGCTTTCAAATGCGTTGTTAGGAAAAATTGAAATTTAATTATTATTTTGCATTATTAGAAAATGCATACATGTCTTTAAGTTAACTGTTTTCAAAAGATACTGCCTTTTTAAAGGACAACATTCATAGGTACTGGTGATATCTTTTGTTAAATCAAATTAGTGTATCTGCAAAGTGAATTGTAGGGTATACAAACCCTTTCTCAGGATTTGAGTTTGCATTCTGAAAGTTGTTTTTTTTTCCACCCCAAACTGTATCAGATAATCTCTGTATGTAATTCGGTAATCATCTATTATGGATGGCTCATCTAAAGTGCTTTTCTGTGTTAAATAGACACAAATAACAGTGTAATAAACAAATGAAGCTAAGCTGTCTTACATCAGTTCTTGTTTAGACTTCTAAAATATTTTTCAAAGCTGAGATGTATTGGAGAGACAGAAGCAATCCAAGCTGCACGTGTAAGTATGTGCCAATAGTTTTGCAGGGCATGCTGCAGTTTTATCTTGTGAGGTGCTTCTGAACCAAACATCTCAGTGTTTGTTTTTCTCCACCAAAGAACATTCATCAATATTGTTTTTATGATATTTTTTCTTTTGACCTAATAAATCCTTGTTTCTTGATTATTAACAGAGATATTTTCACTTAAGGGATGCAAAAAGGTTCCCTTGATAATGTTCAGTTGTACCTCAGAGAAATTTTCCAGTTCTGTTCCATGGATGTGTGCCATTGTGCCTTTGCAGTTCACTTTCTCATAGCCCTCAAAAAGACTGTTTTATATTTGCTTCATTCACATGAGTTTGTTTTCTAATGCACTGCCTTAAATTGTGGCCTTTAAGAAGAGAGACGGTCTAATACATTAGTTGAATCAGTTGATTTATTATTTTGTTTTGGATCTATTGATTTGCTTTTTGAATTATTACATTGCAGTAGTATTGACCTTTGCAATATGAGAATTACAGAAACATCTCATGCATAATCTTTTCTGCTGAGATGCTGTTTGGAAGTTTCTAAATTCACAATTTCAAGCTTTGCAGCTCATTTTCAGGACGTTATTTGTAAAACGTAATATTGCATTTTCTTTCATGATAAGGATTAATACATCCAGTGTAATCACTCTGTACTTGACAAGATATATTGCTTCATTTAGCAGCTGCCTTTTAGCGACTGTTCTTTCCCTAAAGAAAGTTGGATGTCCTACTCCCTTATTTAGCATATATGCTGAAGATGCTTTCTAATAAAATCAGAATTACAGTTTGATTTTCCAAGATTAAACAATAGCAGTAATTCCTAAATAGGGTTATGTGAGGCTATCCTCCATAGCTGTAATAATTATGTGTTAATAGCCTTATTCTGTATAGCTCACAATTTAGGCTCCTCCTGCACTTTTTGAAGCCTTGTTAGGCTTCATGCTGTACAGCTTCAGTTGTCCATGTTTCATGAGAAAGGAAGTCAGATAAATAATTTGGCATTTTCTGCAGTTTAAAGTTTTCATCAAAATTAATGTGGCTATGTCAGGAAAGAATTCAAGCATTTGGTGAAGTTTTTGTTAAATTATACATTTACTTATTAATTGGCTACTTGCACTTTTAAAATAGCTCTCCATAACAAATTCCTTCTCTTGTATAAAGCAGCTGGTCAGGATTAATGTCATGTCAATGTTTCAGGGTCCAGGAAAAGGACAGATGAGTAAAGGTCAACCTCAAATGTCAGTGAGCTCTTTGTTTTTACAACAGGAATCTTTTGTAAGTAATTGAAACAGCTCTGTCAGTTTCAGTGAAGAAAGAAAATCAATGACTTGAATAATACAGTGCTTTACCAGTGGCTTCCTTTTTTAAAATATAGCATCTTAGTTAATGTTAGTGTGTCATTATGATGAATAGGAACTATTTGCAATTGATTGCAATAGCAAAAATTTGTCACTATCTGCATTATATGCTGAGCACCTTTTTCTGACAATCTGGCTCCTTGACAGTCAATTTAATTTTCTTACTCTAAGCTGTCATATGCAAGAGCCATGCAAGCAATCCATTTGAGAGCAAAATAACACACCCGATGTATCTGTATTGGAGTTTTATATTACTGCCTGTTAATGAATTATTCAGGTTGCCCACATTATACATTGGAATTTTTTGGAAGGCTAGTTAAGCATGACAGAATGGAGGAAGGAAAAATCAGTGCCCGTCTTTGAGAAACAAGAGAAAGCAGGTACAATACTATAGACAAATCAACTTTTGATTCAGTTCCCATCAAAAGAAATGTTATCACAAATGACCAAAGTATTTGTAAAAACCTGAAAAATTAGATGATTAACAGTCAGAACAAATTTGTCATGGGGAAATTGTACCAAACTAGTTTAATTTCTGTCTGCCAGAGGCTTACCAGGCCTTGTGGCTAGAGGAGAAGCAGTTTGACATATATCTTGACTTTGAGGTTCTTACTGCAGTCTCATAAGCAGGCTGATAAAATTTAGTCCTGATGCATCTACTCTAAGATGAGTACTGGTCTGTTTTGTAGAAGTGTTTGAAGATAGGTATGAATGCTTTTCTCTCAAAATGGGGAGTTAAATATTAAGTAGGGTTTGTCAGGAATCATTCAGGTCAGATGCTACTTAATATCTTCATTAATGATCTGGATGATGGAATAGAAAACTTACTGAATTTGAATTTGAGATGAAGTTGGAGGGCACTGAGGCTTTATTTCTAGGACAGGATTTAAATTGAAAACTCTTTGCCAGCTGGGAGGCACTCTGAGGAGAGGAGAAAAAAAAGGTAGATTACAAGCAACTGGGATGACAGCAAGCTCCCACACTTCAAATTTAGGAGAGATGTGCTGCCTGAATACCATCACGGCAACAACTGGGTAAGTAACAGTTTTGTAGAAAAAGATCTTGGTGTTATAGTGTGCTAAGATCCAATGTGAGTTGGTGGTGCTACAAAGCTGTAAGAAAGGGAGCTATCTTACAGGGTGCATAATGAGGATGACAGCCTGCATGATGTAAAGTGATCAATCTGGTCTATTTAGGATTGGTATGGCCTCAACTTCAGTATGGTCAGCTTTGGTTGCCACATTTAAGGGAAGATGTGGACCAGTTGAAGAGAATGCCAAGGTAAAGAATAAGAATGATTAAGTGTTTAGGAAACGGGACTTACAAGAAAAGAGAATTGGAATCAGGCTTTCTTCACTTAGAAAGGCAAGCTTTTGTATCAGGCCTTGGACATATAAAGGCTGTTGCGAAACCAAAATTGAATTCTATCTTTTGTGAGTAAGATGTATAAATGCAGATAAATTAAATTAAATACTTGGTAAATTAAGATAGTGGGGAACAGAATACATTTTTCTGAGATGGTGGAATATCCATCATCCTTGAATTTTCCAGCAATTTCTTAGGTAGACCTCATACTATTTTGAGAGAAGGTGGTGTAGATGATGACTTGAGTACTTTCAAGTCCGAAGATTCCATCAAAACAGTTTTATTTATTTACCTACTGATTTTATTGGTTAACATTTGGTTTCAATCTTAAGTGTGATTTTGTTGGAAAAGCTGTTTCATATGGAAATGTGATTCTTGAATATCTCAGGATAAGAAACAACTGTAGTGATGATGACTTATAACCAACTTAGCTCACCAGGTCAGTGAAAGTACATTTTAATTGGAGCCGTATACACACATAGTTGTATAATGTATCAGTTTACACCTGGATAAGGTCTGGGGTGCCTGCTAAAATGAAATAAAGATTGAACTGTCATGTTGTTCGCTACTTCCTGAAAGTGAAATACTTACATCAAAAGATGGAAGTTCTGCAAAAATTGAGAATGAGGAAAAAATGATGTTACTTACAGAAGTATGGAGAGGAAGTAGTGCTTCCTGATGTGTTACTGTCCATAATCCTGTACTATTGCTGTATCTCAAACTGCTGCTGGTGTTGAGATAACATCTTTAGCTGAAAGCTATTTGTAAATCAGAGTAAACTACTTTTAAAATAATTATGTAATCTGGGTGATTTGCACACTGGATCAAATTGGAAGGTAATTAATCCCCTGTGGTAGTTTGTTATTTTGATTTATATTAAAATTCTCCATTGAATTTGTAATAGGTAAGAAAGCAAGTTAATATTTTTGGGTTTAGCATAGCTGTTTCATCCCAATATTGACAGGAAAGGTGACACTAACTTTACCGTTTGCTGTGAAATCTGTATACTTAATTTGTATATGTAATTTAAACTTAGAATATTTTGAAAGGCTAAATTATTTCTGTAATACACAAAAAATAACATCAATGTCAACTCAGAAATTAGATTGTACAATCTAAAATACAGGATGTGGCGATGTTGTAATAAGATATTATTCATTTGTCTTGGGAAAGTCTGAGAATAAGTCTTACTTAGTGTAATAATTTTTTTAAAACCCAAACCCAAAACACAATCCTTTCTTTTACGTCATAGGTTACGAGTTCCATTTTTTTGCTGCAAAGCAGATTGATTTCGGTAGACTTAATTTTTAAGTGGCTGAGTAATGTTCTGTAAGGATCCATGCTTAAGAATTTCCCTTCAGAATCATTCTGTTTGTGTGGCTTTGGTAGTCCTTATGGAGAAATACTGTTCTAGAAAGAAATTGCTTTCACAATACTGTTGATGTGCTCATGGACTTTTTTGGGGAAGTGAGGGTGCGTAAAGGATGCCATGTTAACACTTCAAAAAGTTATGATATGACACTTTAGTATCAGGACACTTGTATTATGATGGTATTGTATTTTCATATTACTTGTTCTTTCAAATGAGCAATGCTCACAGAATACTATGTTTTCTTCTGTTATTGTTCAGTGCATAGTTCCCTTTTTTATAGACGCTTTTTCTCATGGTGTTCCTCCAGATGATAATTGACATCTTCCTAAAAAAAAGTCTGAGACAGGGAAACTGTAACACCTTGTGAAAATGTTTTTCTGACTCTGAAGGAAGTTATTGAACTAGTTCAGGCCACAAATCTAAAATTAAAGTATCTAGAATTATCCATTCATAAGTACCTCAGGCTGGGCACCTAGAAAATGAGAAACTTGTACACTGTGAGAAGGTAATTCTTCTCAGTCTTTAATGTAAATAAATGATTTAATATTAAGAAAATGGGGAGATAATTTGTGTCCTTACTAATTATGCAGACTTACAAACAGGAGTAGTAACATGATGGTAAGACAATTTGACAGGACACTCCTACCCAGAAATAGGACACTCGGAGAGTGTGTGTGAAAGGGCAAGGATAGCACTAATATTCAAACGAAATAGTATAAGCAATGCAGAAAAGTTTATTTTCTTTGCTTAACTTTGTCTATAACATTTATGTAACTTACAATAATAGTGTAAAAAACCAATAGTTCCAATAATAGGACCCAACCAAGTCTTGGGGTAAGTAGTTCATGATACTAGCTGAAGTTTGTTTACCTAGGTTGTCTTGTTGCCTAAAATATGAATGCTTTACACTGGAGGAGAAAATCAGTCTTACACGTTTTGCAATCAGTCTGTAAATGCCCTTGCTCTTTAACTTTATTTGAATGATGCTGCCTATATAATTATGTGGTAGTGTTTGGCTGTGTTACAAAGCAAATTCACAAGTATGCTGAAAGAGCTCAGGCTATTTGTGTGTCTCTTTGGAAGGAAAATGTGGGGTAGGGTTTAAATGGAGCTGCTGCTTGTTTCACTAGACCAGTTAGGAGAGAATTTGGCTGGTAACATTTGACCACAGTTTTCAGAAAAAAAATGGTTACATAAGCTTATTTAAAAGTATAAGAACTGTGCATTCAGAGAATGAGTTAAACCCTTTTAGTATTAGGGAGCTCAGTCCAAAGGAAAAGAAAACAATTAACTGTATTTTTGACAGAGGCCACTCTTATGATTTCTGTAGGTTGTCAGCCCTGAAGCTCATTCAGATGGCAAGTTGTGTAATGGAACACATGAAATAAATTGCAAAACTGACATCAAAGGAAAAACTCATGAGTATAGGAAACTTGTGCTTAATTTTTTCTACTATCAGTTAATACACTGGTGATGGTTAAGGAAACTACCTGAAGGAACAGAAAGATGAAATTTCAGAGTAAATAGATTCTGCTAAAGCTCCAGGGAAATGTAGACAGGAAGCAGAGCTGTAAGAGCTTGGTGTCACAGTGGAGTTGGTGTTTTGTGACAAACATAAGATGAATACACTGTGTGCTATTCTGTAAGCATTTATAAGAGTTTGTTTACTGAAAGCCCAGTTGGATTGGATGCTTATTGTATTTCAACTCCTAATGAGGACAAGCTTATGTCATGAATCTCCCTGTTGAATATGAGTCTACACATATGCTTTGGTCTACAGAGTCTTTTTTCTTGGCTAGTGAATCATGGAATGGTTTGGATTGGAAGGGACCTTTAAAGATCATCTAGCTCAATGCCCTGCCATGGCCAGGGACATCTTTTGCGAGATCAGGTTACCTAAAGCCCCATCCAACCTCGCCTTGAACACTTCCAATGCTGGGGCATCCACAGCTTCTCTGGGCAACCTGTTTCACCACCTTCATTGTAAAAAAAGTGTCTTCCTTATATCCAGTCTAAATCTACCCCCTTTCAGTTTAAAACTGTTGCCCCTGTCACTACAGGCCCCGGTAAAGTGTCTCTTCTAAGAAGTAGTCTCTTAGAAGCCCCTTTAAGTATTGATAGGTCTCCCCAGAGCCTTCTCTTCTCCAGGCTAAACCCTAACTCTGTCAGCCTTCATAGGAGAAGTGTTCCAGCCCTGATCATTTTTGTGGCCCTCCCCTGGACGTGTTCTAACAGGTCCATGTCTTTATTGTGCTGAGAGCCCCAGAGCTGGATACAGTAATCCAGGTGGGGTGTCACAAGAACAGAGTAGAGGGGGTAGAATTACCTCCCTCTACCTGCTGGCCACACTTCTTTTTATGCAGCCCAGGATACAATTCTAGACTGCAAACACAGATTGCCAGCTCATAACTGGTTTTTCATCCACCAGTATCTCCAAGTCCTCTTCCACAGGGGTGTTCTCAATCAATTCATCCCCCAGCCTGTACTGATATTGGGGTGCAATCCTCAAGCCTGTCAAGGTTGCTCTGGGTGGCATCCCTTGTTTCAAGGTATCAGCTACACCATTCAACTTGGTGTCATGCACAAACTTGCTGAGGATGCACTCAATCCCATTGTCTGTGACTGAAGATATTAAATAGTATTGGTCCCAGTATAGACCCTTGAGGGACATCACCCATAATTGGTTTCCATTTGGACATTGACCTGTTGCATATAAGTCTCTGGATGTGGCCATTGAGCCAACTTCTTATCTAACAGTCCATCCAGCAAGTCCATATCTGCAACTTAGAGGCAAGAATGTTGGGGCGGACTGTCAAGTCCAGGGAAATGACATCAGTTGCTCTTCCCTTGTCCACTGATGTAGTCACTCTATTGTAGAAGGCCACCAGATTAGTCAGGTGTGACCTGCCCTTGGTGAAGCCATGTTGGCTCTCTCTAATCATCTCTCTGTGTTCCATATGCTTTGACATAAATTCCAGGAGGACCTGTTCTGTGATCTTACTGGGCACTGAGGTGAGGCTGACTGGTTGGTAGTTTCCAGAGTCCTCATTATACTATTTAAAAATGGGTGTGATATTTCCATTTTTCTAGTCACTTAAGACTCAGCCTGACTGCCATGACTTTTCAATGATGATGGAGAAGAGCTTGGCAACTACATCAGCCAATTCCCTCAGGCCCTTGGGGTGCATCTCATCAGGTCTTATAGACCTGTAATGAAGCTGTTAATGATCATGCATGTGAATTCATTCAATTAATGCAGTTGTATATAAACCAAAAATTTTAGAGCATATCCCTTCTTAGCCTGTCTTCATCAGTCTCATTTTCTTGCCTTCCTTTTGGTTTCATGTGGAGTCTTTCAGTATCTATAAATAAGAATGCCAATAGATGTACTGTTCTTGAATTTTTTTAAGGAAACAAAATCCCCACAAATCTTCCCCCCCCAAATCTACCTGTGAATAGCGAGGACTTACTTTATGTGATGCTGAACAACTTACAGCTCCTGGGCTGCATTTTTCCACTGGTCTGAGACTGATTTGTCTGTATCTAATTCTATGAACATAGGAGGCTGAATTCTGAAGTGACTAGAGCTTACTTTGTAAACTAATAGTGACACAGGCTGCCTTTAAGACTTGTGTATGTGGTTCCAGAAGATCATCTTAACTTATGTTGGGCTGAAGTAATGATTCTGACACTGTTTGATTGCTGTGATGCCAATAAAAGAGAGTATAAGAGCATGTATGTCTGTCTGTTTCCCAAATGTCCCACTACCTCCTGAGCAGCAATGTATCTGGTATAAGTTAAAGCAGCCATTTGGCCGCTGTAATAGTTATATCTGGGAAACAATCTTGTGTGTAATAAGACCAAGATTAGGAGTCCTCTACAGTGGTATTACACCACCTTTTTACATCCTTTTTTCAATTTCATCATTTACTTCTTGGCTAAAGCTTTTTTCTGCATTACTTGGTTATCACTGTGATATTGCGATAATCTTCCCTGCACTGTGAATTGAATTATTGGGTCTTTCTCAACTACAAATGCATCACTACAAAGTTCCGAGCAATGTTTTTTTGTAATTAAACTCTGTTTCCAGTTTACTTTATTTTGCTTACATTATCTGGTTAGGCAATCATTGTCTGGAACATAATAAAATAATCTAAACTACTGTTCTTGTAAGAATAAACCAAACAATAATTAATAGGCCATTGTTTCCTTAGAGACATTCTTCAAACATTTCAATGAAAAAGTTGAGAAAACATGAAGAGAAATCAATAGAATATGGAAATTGTGTTGCCATAAAGGAGTATTTGAGCAGTATATTTCATTCAAAATGCTTAAAGAATGTTAAAGAATTAAATAAAATGTAAAAACTGAAAGATTCCCTATGGCAGGAAGCCTTTAAAACAAAAGCGTAACTAATCATGTGAGGAATATTGCTCAAGTGCGGTTCCTGTTCCTAAAATCAAATGAGCTAACCTTTATAAAAAGTGTGGTATTAAGGGTGTGTGCTTTTGTGTACACATATGTGTGTGTGCAACTTTTCTATTCAGTCTAATGTAGATGTAGTTAAACTAGATTAACCTAGCAAATGTGCTGCAAACAGTGTAACAGCAGCATTTTTTTTTACAGTGGTAGACTTTTGAAAGGCAGAGTAAATGTACAAACAATATGGCTGCAATAAGGCTAACTGCCACAGATAAACACTACTAGCTGATCTTGAGCTAGCCTCTTTAAAGCTAATGGTGTCTGTAGCTGAAATTAGATTTCTAAACATTTTTCATAATGTCTCTTGCATTAATTTCTGTTCCTAAATGAGGCCTTTAAATCTCCCATACAAATAATGACAACTTCCCCCCAAACCAAATAAAAAAACCCAACAAAACCCTAACAGCAAGAGATGTGGCAAAGCTTTTCTAAAGCGGACTGCAAAATGCATTTCATACTATTAATGCTTCTGTGTTTAGAATAGACTTCATAGATTAAGTCATGGTTGAAAAGATGGTGCTTTCTCTTGCTGCATACTCTACCTGTATGTAAATGAGTTATAAATATTCAGTGCATCACTCTATATACCTCAAATGTATTTGCCTTCACACTGAAAGCAATGGCAAAACCCCAAAGATTATGTTGGTAAGTTGTTGGGTGTCACTGTTCAGCTAGAATGAAAATATGTTTTAAAAAATACCTGGGTTTTTTTTCTTCTTCAAATCTTTAGTTTACTTTCCTTTTTTTTTTTTTTTTAATATGAGCTTCTCAATGAAGGGCTATCTTTTTACAAATTCCGAGAAAACTGTTAGTATATTCAGTGAACAGCTATGGGAAACAATAAGTGGCTAACCCTGAATAGCCACTATTTTTTTTAAAAGATGTTAAGGCATATTGCCAAAAATACTGCTTTACCCAATGAGGTTGGGCCTGGAGAGGAGTATGTATGTATTATATAATTATTTTTTTTCTCCGAAACTAATCTGTTTGAGTTCCTTTAGAATATAAGATGACATAAGGATGTGGTTTAGGTTGCTGCCAAATATATCCAGTCTGAGAAGAGCTGTGGAAAATTTTAATTTTCTGGAGGAGGTTTGACTTGGATGCACCAAATGCTTGTTGCAAAGGGATTTTAAACCTTTAAGTGTCTGACAGCTGAATTATGTCAGAAAGGAAGAACTATAAATGATTAGAATGAGTGCATGATCTAACATCTATGTGGACTGAAATAATAAAACTAGTGATCTTATTACTAGGAGAACGAATGTATATGTAGAAAGCAAAATCTACTAAAACAGGATGTTGAACTATATGTGAGGCCTACTACATAGGAGACACCTAAAGAAGGTTTTAAAACAAAAGAATTGTACACATGGTTTTTGGTAATTTACAAATAACTGTTTGTTCTTTCCTAATGGAAGGACATAACTCGTGTGTAAAGCAAAGATACATAACTAATGAATTTACTGGCCTGCAGAAAGGAGAGGAGCATGATTATAACTAATGTTGTACATGTGCACTGGCTCATAGTCTTAATGAGGTTGTAAATTTGCTTTAGGGCCTGATGCATGATTATTCAAAACTATTTAGATTATTAGAAGGTCCCAGGAGCATGAAATTCAGAAACATTCCCGTGGTTTTGCTCCTGGCACCTAAAAAAAGGTAACTAACCTGCATCATATGCATCCTAGTTAAACCAAAAAATAAAAGCAATTATCTGAATTCTTCAAATGCAGTGGTAAAGTTTCCTGTAATTATTTTTTTCTGCTGTACAAGGGGAGGACTTAAGGTTGCCCTGTGCTAATGTTGGTTATTCTTAGGCAAGCATTCTACATTTAAGTGTGTTATTTGCTGTAAGCTCATTCACTGATTTCCTGTCTGTAGTCTATTGTATTTTATGTACTAAAATACAACATACCTTCAACCATTTCGTAAAATGGGCTCAAAGGAGGGTTAGGCCTGAAATAGGTATGGTTTGCAAATGAAGACGTTATTCATGGGAGCTCATGCAGCTCCGGATTTATGACAGTGCTGTGTTTCATTAGCACAAACTTGAAATTAATCACAGCTTGGCAAATGAAATGAAGAGGTGTATAAATAAAAGGAGTACCACTCAGCTCCAGATCCCATTCTAGCTTGACTACAGCCTGTCTTTAGGATTAGAACTAAAGAATCATAGAATGGTTTGGATTGGAAGGGACCTTGAAGATCATAGAGTTCCAACCCCCTTGCCATAGGCAGGGACACCTCCCACTAGACCAGGTTGCCCAAGGCCACCTCCAGCCTGGCCTTGAACACCTCCAGGGATGGGGCCTCAACAACCTCTCTGGGTAACCTGTTCCAGGGTCTTACCCACCCTTAAAGTGAAAAACTTCTTCCTAATGTTTGATCTAAACCTGTCCTCTTCCAGTTTAAAGCCATTCCCCCTCGTCCTATCGCTACATGCCCTAGTAAAAAATCCTTCCCCAGCTCTCCTCTAGGCCCCATTTAGGTACTGGAAGGCCACAATAAGATCTCCCCGAAGCCTTCCCTTGTCCAGGCTGAACAGCCCCAACTCTCTCAGCCTCTCCTCATAGGAGAGGTGCTCCAGCCCTCGGATCATCCTCGTGGCCCTCCTCTGGACACGCTCCGGCAGGTCCATGTCCTTCTGATGTTGGGGACTCCAGCACTGGATGCAGGACTCCAGGTGGGGTCTCACGAGAGTGGAGTGGAGGGGCAGAATCGCCTCCTTTGACCTGCTGGCCACACTTCTTTTGATGCAGCCCAGGATATGGTTGGCCGCCTGGGCTGCGATTGCACATTGCTGGCTCATGTTGAGCTTCTTGTCAATCAGCACAGCTTTCCAGCCCTTCTCCGCCAAGCCTGTATTTGTGCTTGGGATTGCCCCGACCCAGGTGTAGGACCTTGCACTTGGCCTTGTTGAACTGCATGAGGTTGGCTTGGGCCCACCTCTCCAGCCTGTCCAGGT
>NW_009648559.1:2764358-2817029 GCF_000708025.1 Charadrius vociferus
TCTTCTCCAGGCTGAACAACCCCAACTCTCTCAGCCTGTCTTCATAGGAGAGGTATTCCATCCCTCTGATCATCTTCGTGGCCCTCCTCTGGACCTGCTCCAACAGGTCCGTGTCCTTCTTGTGCTGAGGGCTCCAGCGCTGGATGCAGTACTCCAGGTCAGGGCTCACCAGAGTGGAGTAGAGGTGCTGCTGGCCATGCTTCTTCTGATGCACCCCAGGATATGGTTGGTTTTCTGGGCTGCGAGCCCACATTGCCAGGTCTTGGGCTTCTCATCCACCAACATCCATAAGTCCTTCTTCTCAGGGCTGCTCTCAATCCATGCTCCACCCAGGCTGTATTTGTGCTTGGGATTGCCATGACCAATGTGCAGGACCTTGTACTTGGCCTTGGTGAACTTCATGATGTTTGCATGGGCCCACCTCTTAAGCCAGCATGTTAACTGCTCCACATAGCTTGGTGTTGTCAGCAGACTTGCTGAGGGTACACTTAATCCCAACAACGATGTTAAACGCACTGGTCCCAGTACCAACTCCTGAGGAATGCCACTCATTACTGGTCGTCACTTGGACATCGAGCTGTTGACCACAACCCTTTGAGGCCTTCCAGCCAATTCCTTATCCACCAAGTGGTCCATCTGTCAAATCCATGTCTCTTTAGGCTAGAGACAAGGATGTTGTACAGAGCAGTGTCCTCATGGTGCTGAAGAAACTTTTTTTCCATTTGGGGGACAGTCACAGCAGTGAGCTTTGTTATGTATAGAAGTTTAGGCTGAGCATACAGGTGTTCTAATGACCAGTTTACCAGAGGGGAGAAGTATGAGCCTGAACATACCTGCTTCACAGGCTTGCTCTCAAGCTAAGCTCTGCCAATTTTCAGAAAAAGCTTATGGACATGTGAATCCTGATGATTCTGGGGCTGCCAGAACTTTTACAGCTTTTTGCATATGTAGATAATAAAAAGATGACTTTTCTTTTCCCCCAAAGTGGCTATGGGAAGAATTGTATTAACAAAAATAGGAGGTTTAGAATGCTTTTTTTCAATGTGGTCTATACTGCATAAACTTTTAGAATAATATTTCACTTCAAGTTAATAAGCGCAGTTGCTTGTATGACTGAAACAGTGATAGGTCACGCAAGAAACCTGAGGATTCAGCACTTTCAAGTTTGGTATATAAATGAAAATACCACTTCCAATATAAAACTCAAATCTAAATCTCACAGACCAGATGCTGGTCTGCAGTGCTGCCATAACATCAAAGAATGAAAATGATATAGATGGCCTATAGAATTGACTACAGTTTGAAGGCTAGTGCTGAAAACCAATTCCTCCTATATTGTGCAACCAGTTTGCAAAGTATTAAGAATGTTCTTATGGATAAAAATATAATTAAAATGAGAACAGTCTTTTTCTGTTTGACCTTAAAAGAGTCTAGGATACGAAAATTAATGTGGATTTGATCTTTTTTTTCCTTATATTTGTATAATTCCATTAGACATATGGGGTAGAACAGAATATAGGTTAAGCGCTTCGAGAACCTCTTTCTTTTTTTTTTTTTTTTTTGCTTCTCCTTTGGATTACTTAGATCTTGCATCAGAGGTATTCTGTGCTTATTTCATTCCTTCCTAGAGTAGATGGGCAGGGATTGGAGGGAGGTTTTGCTTTACTGTACTTGTTACTCATTAACCAAGCAACTAAGATACTGTAAATGCATTGTGTATAGTAATTGCTGATACCAATGAATTACTGTCTTCCTCCTGAAGGACAGGGAAGAGCTATTAATTTGAGGAGTGTATCTGAAGCATATTTTCTTTCTTTTACAGTTGGTTGTGTATTTTCCCTGGATTGTAACAAAAAGCTTCTATTTTCTGTAGCACTTTACGTATAAAGGTTTTCCTTTTGAATTAAAAAAAAAAAAAATTTCTTTCAGTTTTATCTTAATGGCCTGAAAATAGCATGCACACGCATGCAGGATGGTACTGAGATTTTGTCCAGTGAACTCATTATGACACTTTTCTTTAGAGAATTATTAATACTGGCAGTTATTTCCTTAGTGTCAATTAGAGTTCTTACAGTTGTTCCCAGCTTTGCTGTAATACCATGTGTACATCTTTTAAGCAAAAAGTGCTCTGTACTAAATGGCTTTGTTTAGAGTGTTTCTAATGGAAATGTCCCTGTCACATGAATCTGCTTGGTCTGTGTAATCTCTTGTAGTGTGTTTTCTGGCATTGAACTGACAGTGCATGTTTATGCAAGCATACTTTAGCTTTTGCATCTGTACTAGTAATTAATGTATAGCTTGGGGTATCCCTGGTTAATTCTTGGGACAACTAAGTTTTAATGAGATGTATACAGTCAGGCATTTGATTGTGTATAGTATTTAAGAAAAACATTTGCAGAAAAAATCTTTTGTGAAATTATGTGGGTATGGGTGTGGTGAAACATTTGATTCCCTTTTTTAATTGGTCTATTTTGGGGTTAAATATCAGGTCTACCCAATGTTTGTGAGAACATGCCTGTTGAATTGGACAGGAACAGTACTTGGATGAAATGGATTCATCTTTCAGTGCGTCTCATATGGAGAAAGGCTTAGGGACTTGGGTCTCTTTAGTCTAGAGAAAAGAAGATTGAGGGGGGATCTTATTAATACTTACAAATACTTAAAGGGAGGATGCCAGGGGGATGGGAGCAGTCTTTTTTCAGTGGTGCCCAGTGATAGGACGAGGGGTAATGGGCATAAACTCGAACATAGGAAGTTCCATCTTAACATGAGAAGGAACTTCTTTACTTTGAGGGTAGTGGAGCACTGGAACAGGCTGCCCAGAGAGGTGGTGGAGTCTCCCACTCCGGAGACATTCAAAACCCGCCTGGACGCCGTCCTGTGCAACCTGCTGTAGGTGACCCTGCTCTGGCAGGGGCGTTGGACTAGATGATCTCCAGAGGTCCCTTCCAACCCTAACCATTCTGTGATTCTGTGCGTCTCCCTGGTTTTCTGTGCAAACTACTTTAACAGACAGCATTGGATTTTGACAACATTCTGGAGGGTCAAGCCATAAAGGTAATTCTAAATAGTTCAGGGGAGCAGCATGTAGCTCTTCTGTAATTAAACTCTGTTTTGAAAGCACAGGCAGGATTTGGGTGATAGATAGTCTTTGAACCAGGGCTTAGCACAGCGGGTGTGTAATGCTTAGAAATCCAGCTTCCCTGAATTCAATGAAAATTTTCCACTGCCTGCAAGGGATAGCGAGCTAGGAGAATAATAATCTAGGACTTCATCCTTCTGTTGGATCATCATGTTTAGCATGTATATGTGTGTACAATCAGGCATATATATATATATCCCTTTTAGATATCTGTAACATGTTTACATGCATGTAAGTGCTAAGGGGGAAGAGAGATGTTCCTCAGTCTACTTCACAAAATGACTTCATGTCTTTATTAACAAAACACGGTTTATTCACACACAAGCCAGGAAAAACAAAGTGTCCTTTCCTCATCTGCAATTTTGTTATTGGTTTTCCCACCTCATGTGCGAGTGGAATTGAGGTTGTCACCTCATTGTGGTCAGTTCCACACCTTTTTCAGAGTAAACAGCATGCAAACTTGTATAAGCAGCATCTGAGCCAAGGCCCTTTTATAAACCAAACTTTAATTTGTTATTGTTTTGGCATCTATGAATGTGTGTGTGAGACCATGTGGGCTGGCTGTGGAAGGCACACTATAAAAACTAACAGTGGAATGTTCATCTGGAGATGTTCTGTGTTATTTATGAAAACTTGGGGCCCAATCCTGCCACCTTCTCTCACGCTAACCATCCCACTAAGGTCAGCCAGTGATTGTACTTCTTTAAGGATGACTTATGCCCATAAAAATTTACTGGATTTGATATATGGATGGAATTTTCGAACTTCATAAGGGAATTAAATAAACTGTGTCTGCTGACATCCATTGGATGTTGAAATGCAATCTGTGCCTTTGGAATTAAATAAAAAACTAAGTTGGTATGAACTAGGGGGGGGAAAGTCTTTGTATTTAGTTGTATCTTCTATTTTAAAGGTGTTCATTATAAGGACCTGGCTGTGGGAGTTACCAAAGAAACATAAAGGTGAGAAGCGGGTTGCAGACTTTCCTACTGGTGTCCAGTCCTTGGTAAAACAAGGAATAAAAGTGTAAGCGGAACATAAAGCTGGCAAAGAAGTGAAGTTCTCTACTGAGCCATACAAAGAAGCTGGAGCAGTAACTAATGTTGTGAAAACTATATTTGGTTCAGATATTGCTTTAAAGGTAAGTTTGTCATTTGATGTGAATAATGTAACCATATTTATTCTGAAGACCCAAAGTTTCTTTTCATATTTGTACCAATTAGTTCAGTTACCTATAGTGCGAAATCATTCAGCAAGCAGATGTACCTTCATATATTTGCAGTAAAAGAATGGGTATTTTGTATGCTGGTGCTGTAGACTTTTATTAAATTTCTTTTGCATTAGAGATCTTGTTTTATGTATGTCCCAGACCATTCTTTTAGGGATCTCTTAGCTTGTGTAACCTTTAGTCAGGTAAGTCACCTGCCTGACTGGTGGAATTCTGCTCAGTTAAACTAAATTAATTTGCATTACTTTTGTTTGCTTTTGCTGGTCCTAGAGCCTCAATCCTGTACCAGGGTCTGTTACATCTGTACTCAGTATAGTTGGCATATTGAGAGTATTGTAGAGGGCAGCACAAGGGGAAAAAATCTATATGATTATTTAAAGCTGAATCTTAAATTAAACTTAATACTAGCTTAAATTATTAGTAGGATGTTTAATTAAACAAGCATGATATGTTTGTGTCCAAGCTTAAATGAGGATCTAGGAAGGATCAAAATGAGGATCAGAACCCAGTCCTCCTGACAAACTTACTGAATGCAAAGCTACAGTTCTAGCAATGGACTAAGTTGCTCAAGGATATGATGCCCTTAGCATGATGGACAACATCTGCAGAGTGTTACCAGATGAGAACATCAGTGTATTACTGTTGTTCTTGCATGCCAGATCATCCTGGATTATTGTTTGTCCTGCTTGTGGGCCTTACCACACAGGTAGAATTATCTCAGAAGGGAGACTAGAGCAATGCTGGCAGTTTCTGGAACCTGCTTTCCAGACAGAGAGTAAGATCCAGCTGAAATACTGTCTACATGAAGTAAAAACAGATCTAACAAAAGATGGTTTTCCTCACCAGGCCGGGCACCCAGCACAACCTAAAGGAGGGAGTGAAAAAGGAACTGAATTAACCTAATCTGTGCCAGCTAAATGTGATCGTCAATTTAGAAACTAAAGCAATTTGAGCTTCCCTGTTTTCTGGCTTCTGCTTTACACATGCAGTCCTAAAGGAATGTTTTTGACTGCTTTACCAAAAAAGCTGAACTTTTTTTAGGGCTCATGTATCATGTTTTCTTTTTTGCTGCAGCTTAAGCATCACTCTTTCTTTTTGTAAAATACACTATACGTGCCCTTTTTAAGAACAATAGCTATTATAGGTATAAAACTAAACTCATTTTAGTAAATCCATTGAGACATCTGGTAAGAAATTCCATCGACAGCATGATAAATGTGTCTTATATTTGGCATAGCTTTAACATACCACTTTTTATTATTTTTCCATGATAATCTCTCGCATAAGTAGGAGTGTAATATAAGATTGTTTGCAAAGGAAAGCGTGAACTGATCACAACATGCAAACAGGATTGTCTTCAGCTTGGAGTCAAACCTATAATACTGTCTTTGAAGTTGCTGTGTTTATTGTGAGGCCTGGCCCTGGGGACAATATGAAGTGGTTAAAAGAATCTCTTACCCTTCCTAGACTTGCAGCCTCTGACAACTAAAGGTGCAAAATTCTCCCTGCTAGTTTTGAACTCTGGCTTCCCACGTAGTATCACATTGCATTACTGACAGTCAAGACCAGTTGTCATTCAGTATAAGACACATTTTGAAACAATTCAGATTAGGAACTAATTTCAAAGCCATTTAGATTTCTATAAGGAACTTTTTTTAAAAAAAAAAACAAAAAACAAAACAAAACCCAAAAAACCCAAAACCACAACACAAAACACAAGCAACTAGTTTAAATACTGAATTAATTATTTATGTACAGAGGCTACATATTGAAATGGTTTAAAACTTGAACCAGTTCATCTCAAGCAGAATCAATTTGGTAAAGATATCAGATACATAAGTGCTTCATTGAACAAGGCATTTTCCCTGCCACTTGCTGCCTTGCAACTGATGTTTTGTTCAAAAATCATCTGAAAACAGTTTTTCATATTACTGCTTATGATATCATAGCATTCCACTGTGGAGGTATAGAGTGAATATAGTCCTCTGTTTTCCACATCATGCTTAACATACTGTAGCAAAGTAATTTTATGCATTTCTTTTCTGCTCTCTGTATATCTCAAAAGGTTAAGTGGAAGAAGAATGCTTGGGACCATCCCTGGGCCACTCCTGCTTAGCTGTTAACATCCTATATGCAAAAGAGAAACAACTCTTTCCTGGTATTTTTATTTCTGCAAAACCTATTCAGGACTCAGATATCTAAGTGTCTTGAGAGTCAGTAAATAATAAACTTAACTTTTAGTATTAAATTTAAAAAATATATATATTTTTTATGCAAGACTTTCTTAAATCTTGACTAATCTTAAGAATAAAGTACAGCTGGCCTGATGTACTCAGAGGCTAATGCCTTTATCATAGTATGTCTAACAAAACATGGGACATGTAGGGAGTTAAGCTGAATCAAACCGTAAGTAGTTTGCTTTCTTTAAGTCTGAACAACAATTCAAACCAAGATCTCATGTTGCTTTATGGGAGAGCCATTTAGCAAAAAGACTTGGCACTTACTGCAGTCTGCAGAGCAGCAATTTGTCCTCTCTTCTCTTCCCCAGTAGAGGTGAACACTAAGCTGCTATTGAACGGAGAGAACTGGTTCACTCTCGAATACTTGTATTCTCATGCTGTTACTCCTTGGAGTGCCCTGTAAGTGCCTGAGGTCACATCAGCTTTCATAGAAACCCTGTCTCAAATCTGTTATAACTCTGTGATGTCATGTGCATGTTTGTGCTCTGTGCTATGTATATGCAGGCTTAGACTTGCCAAGGAGAAAGGAGCTAAGAGAAATTCAATCCTCTTCACCATATTCTCCTATTTCCCGCTTTACTGTCCCAGTGCTGTCACCACTGGTTTCCAGTGAAGTTCAGTTGCCAGTAATTCTCTTGATCCTCAGCCTCACATCCTACGCTGAAGAAGCTGGAACTATATTGGGATGCTGGTTTAAGAGTGTGGCAGCTAAGAGACAGGGTTAATATCTTGTGGTTTAAGTTTTCTGACTTTAAGGTTTCTTACATCATCACAATGAGAAACCTCACTCTGTTTCTGATGGAACTAGCTCTAGACAGAAGTGACAGTGACACTTGCGTGCAAGTACCAACCCTGACTCTGGCTTGCAGGCTTAGCACAATTATGCAAAGCAGATGTTTTCTGTGACCCTTGTCTACTTGCAGGTGGATGGAAAGAGGTTGCTTTATTATGTATCCTAACTGATTTGGCCCTCCATGCTTTCAGGAAATCATCAGAAATAATACACCAATAATTTTTCCCTCTTGGAATAAGACTGACCCAGTAGAAAAATAACCTAAATGACAGGCTTTCTTATGATGAATATATATAGCCTTCCCACATCTCTAGGGACACAAAATAAGACTTTGCCCTGTATATGAGAGAAAAAAATAATATTTACTTTTCTTTACAACTTGGTGCAGTTTGTCATCTGACTTCAGTAAGGTTTGAATTGAATCGGATATAAAGAAAGGCCTTCAACCACAGCCCAATAGTTTGGTTCAGTAGATTTGCTCCTTCATTTGTATCTTTGTAAGGAAATTATGACTGTGACCTTACACTTCAAATTACCTTTAATAGGAAACATTTCCTTCTTACCTATTTCCAAAGTCAAATTGTGTTTATGATGAGGATTATGTGTGGTGTTTGCAAGTGAAGGAGACTGGACGTCATGACGTAGATTGGGCCCTACAGTTGCATCTTCTTGTCTTATTAAAAGGGTTATTTTTCTCTTTTGTTGCAGGAGATGGAGGTAAACAAATAACTTTTCATGTAGTCAGCCACAGTGAAGTTAAGGGGGGAAAAAATTACAAGCCATGATAATGTCAGCAGTCAATATTGTTTCTCTTTACAGAACCATAAACAAAATCGTGAAACTAGTCTCTAAAAGGTCTCGATGACAGCTCTGGTAAACTTAAGCAATCTGGCTACAAAGATGAATGATATTTTCCTGTTGCACATTCTCTCTCTCTTTCTGAAGCTATTTAAATCTAATTAACCTAGTGTCAAACTCTGATTTCTCTCCAATGTTCTAACACAGGGCCCTAAATGTTGATTTTTTTTATATATATTTTTTTTTTAATACCAACTTCTCTTAAAATATTTGTTTTTAGCATTTATCCTTTTATTTCCCTGTGGACCAAAATAAATTGTTACCTCAGGATTGTAGGGCTATGACAATGAAGCAGATGGTACCCACAGTAGAAAAACATTTTTTTGACTAATATAGAAAGCATGTGTATACAATGACTGTCTTGCCCTGGCTCAACTTGAATATTAGCAATTCTCATTTTTGCCAGTCTTTCATTTCCTTCTACTGGGTGAAATCTCACTTTAGTGAAGCAAGTAGAAATTTTGCCGCTAACTTCAGGAGGAAAAATTATAACTTGCTGTAAGCTACAAAGTACTAATTTTGTGGAGTTGTATAGGAATTCCCAGAATGACTGCTTATCTTACCCTGCATTGCTGAAAATGGACCAACTTCTGTGCCATCTGTATCCAATCAGGAGAGTTGCACTGGATGCACCCTGCTCCAGCATTTAGATCACTGACATTAAACTGGTTTTATATGTGTTACCCTTTTAGGATAGAGAGGATTGTACTCCATGCCTCGCTTGGTTTTATTTTAAACTTTGAAAGAAGGAGAAAAAGGTTTTAAGAAAAAAAAAAAAAAAAAAAAAAAAATTTCTAAGCAAAATCTTGACACTGCTTGGCCTTTTGGCCAAATAATATAAAGCACTAAGAAACCTGTAGTTAACTGGCCTGAAAATCTTTCTTTAACAAAACAAGCCCAAAACAAAAGCAACTCCCCTTCAAATGATGGCATACCTGCAGCACTTCTGAAGAAATCAATGATTCTTTTCTTAATTCCCCAATAAGTTTAAAAAAACAAAAACAAGAACAAAAAGCAAAACAAACAACAAAAAACAAACAAAACCCCCAAAATACAAACACCCCTCCCCCCAAAAAAACCCCAACAATGAAAAACAACCCCAAACCCTACCCACCAAATACTCCACAAGTATTAGATGCTGCTAACAAAAAAAGCCTGCTGTAACAAAGATGTATTCTTTATTCTAGTGTGGTCCATATAGCTACAAAATATTGACACAAGACAGCATTTTAGTGAGTATTTTCTGGGCCACCTCTTGTTCACTGAACAATAACAATAAATTGAAAAGATTTTTGAGCAATAGCTTTATTGGGAGAGACCTTGTACAGGAACGCTGTTTCAAACATACTTCCTTTTGAAGGTAACTGAAAGGTTTGCCCTATTTTCCAGTTCATGTAAAGTTTATATAATCATCAGCTTGTTACTTTAGCAAGGGAATCTGTGCTGTAAATTCTTGGAATAGATATGAGCAGCCCTTTTACACTGTCCACATTCTGTGCAAGTGGGACTACGGTCAAGTATAAGCGTGTCAGCTGATCCACAGAATTAAAAATAAATAATTCAAATATTGCAGTTGCCAGAAGCACTTTATGCTGAGTCACCACCTTTGGTATGCATTCTTTTCCCAGCATTTGTCCTCCATCAAACATTTAATTTTCAAGCCACTGGTATAAATTAGAATGACACTTGAATATACTGTTTCAAAATTTATTGCTTTAAGATGTCCATTACGCTATTGTAGTTATGAGGCTTCTATTAATTATCTAATTGGTTTGTGTATTTCTCTCAAGAGGTTTTGGCCCTGCTTCTGTAATTTGTATACTGACATCTGAACTCTAAGGGAGTGTGATATTTCATGGCATATTTTTGATGTGGATACTTGAATGTTTTCTCATGTGAGGGTGTCACTACCTATCTACAATGTTATCTGTTTACATGTTATAGGTACAAAGCAGTAATGCTGACATCTAATCCTTTTGGCAGGGTCTTTACTGGTCAGATAATGGCAGCAGGACAAGTTTCTCCCGTGAAGGTATAGTTGCTACAACTGATATTTACAGAGTAAAATTTTGCACTGAAAAGCTAGATTAATAATGTAACAAGGCAATTCAGCTCTCCCACGTGACCCTTCTAAGAGATAACTAACAGCTTTTGATTTCTTGTGATTTTATTAGGGTTTGCGGGATGGTACTGGCTTTAGACATTTGAGCTGTCCTATAAAAGTTGATTTAACTGCATTTGAGCATTTTTGAATGCAGAATTTTCTTCATCAGAACCTTCTAAGACTTCCTCAAGGCATCAGGATCAGTTTGTTCACAGGATGGTCCCAAAAAGGATGTACTAGATCTGCTTCTGCTTGGCAGGATATTAATATCAAGGACTTCTCCACTTCTCCAGTCTCTTCTTACCCACTTTAATGTAGTACAGCCAAGGGCAACTGAAGTTTGTAGGTGAATGTACGTTTTAGTTCTGCCTTCGGTTTTTCATGTATTTTTGGTAAATGCTCAATCAATTGCAATTATTTTAAGTGTAAAAATACCTTAAACCACATCATACCTCGAAAGGACACGTTCTTTTAAGGATCTTAAAACAGTGTATTTGTTGTTCTAAGTGAGACTGCACTCTGACTTCTGATACCCATTTCAGCATACCTATCAGAGTTCATGCCTTAGAAGAGCTACAGTAAAGAAAAACATTTGCATAGCTGGACAAACAGGGTTAGCATCCTTTGTTATTAAAGGTTGAGTTAAGGTCTATGTCCCATGGAACAGAAGAGGTGGGCCTAGTTGTGTTTTGTTTAACTTAATGTTTTTCAAACGTGTTTCTGTCTTATTTCCTACATATGGCACCTTTTGTACAGAAGACCACCTGCTCTTATAGCCTAAACCAGCTGTTGAACTATGTTGCATTGTTAAGATAAGATTTTTATTTTTTTTTTTTTTTACTTCCCTGAAGTACTTACAGTTTTTAGCTCTGATGCTCTTTAAAGTTCAAGTACTTTTGAAGATAAGGCATATTGCAGACATAGCATGTGATGGAATAAGTGAACATAGAATGCACTTTACTATCTGTTTGATCTCTCTAGATGCTGATAATTGGTGTTGGCGTTGCTGGGCTGGCTGCAGCAGGAGCTGCCAAAGCAATGGGAGTTAATGTCAGAGGATTTGATACCAGATAAAGTAAGAAAATATGGCTTAAAATCTAGAACACTGCTTAACACTTTATAAAATATTCTGGTCAAAGTTCTGCTCTCCTATGCACTGAAGGATGTTCTCAGAAAACAATCTGCCATGTTTCTCTGTGTCACAGGCAAGTGTCTTAACTTGCAGAATTTTTACTTAATTTATTGCTAATTAACACAAAATTCAAATTACTGATTTGAATATTCAGAAAAAGATAACATAATTTAAAAAACCAAACACTTAAATATGGTTCTTCCCTGCTTCCCAGGCCCAACTTAAGACAAACATTATCATCATCCTCCCCTCTTCCTGGTCTCAACTTTCCTCATTTTGCCTGTATGTTACACTCAGTCCATCCCAATTCCTTTGAGTGTGAGGTTGTGTACAACTGTTTCTGACCCACCCTTCACGGCTGCCCCTGACCCAGTTGTGGGTCATTGATCCCTCAGGAATGGAATTCTCTTTGGTAGGGAATGCATGCTTCCAAGGGTGTCTCACTGGGTGCCTGTCTCCTCAGCGCTCCCTGTGTCTGTTTATATATCTCTGCACATCTCCCACCTTAGCAGCTCCTGCTCACATGTGTGTGCAGGGGTGCCATGTGCTGCTCTGGCAGCTTTTGGCGTGTGAGAGGGTTTTTACATGTGTTTGAGAGCCAGCTGGAACTGGATGGCACAGGGCAGTTCATAGCCTTCTGCTCAGGTCACCTCTGCAGCCCCTGCCACCAAACCTTGCTCACTACAGTCCTCACACATGAACTGATTAGGCACTCATGCATGTCATAATTGGGTGTTCGTGAGTAAATTAATTGTGTACTCATGTGTTAACACTGCAATTTTTGTTCAGGATGCTGGTGGCTGCCTTTGCTACAGGGGCACATTGCTGGTTCATGGTCAATGTGGTGTACACAAAGACTCCAGATCTTTTTCTACAAAGCTGCTTTCCAGTCGTTGGTCCTAAGCCTGTACTGGTACCTGGTGTTATTCCTCCCCAGGTTTCTACCTGGCATTCTGCTATAGATCCTGTCAAATTGCTTCATATTCAATTTTTCAAAATCTGGAAAACAAATCATAATAATTTAGGACGGAAAACCATGTTATATCATTCAGTCCATTCCTCTGCCAGTGTAATCCATTAACTACAGTCCCTTTTTATTCAAGTAGTCAAGTTTGTGTCCCAAGCAGCTGAACTTCCATGTTGCATCTCTCATCGTATGGGGATCTATTTACTTGTAATCAGGAAATGCCTTTTTGTTTGTTTGTTTTTCAGATGGTTATGTAGATGAGATGGCTCTGATGCTATATCAAAGTTTGGGGACTGTTTACCTGGCCCTCATCAAAATAAAACGGGAATCGGCACAAGAACAGCTGTTCCTCTGCACCTATGAGATTGAGTTGGGACCTTGGTATTGTAACAGTGATGATTAGTACTGCAGTTCTAAATATATGTCATTAATGAATATAATAGAATTATTATGGACTTTATTATTATGTAGATACTGCAGTATCTACAGCAAAAATGAAAGCACTACAAAACTCTTTAGCAATCCATATAGGTTATAATACACTTTAACCCACAACAGAGAAAATGTGCTATCGAATTGCTGCAAAGCTTAACGTAAGTGGTTTATCCAAGGGAACAGCAGCTCTCATTACTTAAGAAGGCAGGTAGGTTTTTCTAATAAAGTTATTAAATTGTATGCCTAAACATGTTAGGCACAGACTCTTTGAGCAATGACTACTTAGCAAAACCAACCTTTTATCAGTTTGGGCAAACTGACTTCAGTTTTTCTTTAGTAAAATAAACACCAAGGTAAGTATTTTTGCATGCAGAAACTAATTTTAGTGATCAGTTTATTTTTGAAATCTTTGTTTGAAATAAAATAAGTTTAGAAGCTGTTGAGGTAAAGCTGATAAATAAGTTGGCACAGCCTGATTTGCCTAGCACTTATTAAAATCTGACTCGTCCCTTTTCTTTTAACAGATCTAGTTATGATGAGAGACTCTAACTGCTGTTGTCTTGCCTCTCTATAGCAATAATTGTTTTTCTAAAAGTAGAAAAAAAATATCCTATACCTGTCATCTCCATTATTTTTGCTTGAGCCTCCAGCACTGGAACAGCTTATATTTCTTGGAGCGGAATCTCTAGAAGAAGATAACTGCTGAAACAGGAAAGGGTGTTGGAGGCTATGCAAAAGAAATGTCCCAATAATATATTGAAGCAAACCTGGCATTATTTGACAAACAGCGTAAAGCGGATATTGATATTAGTACAGCTCTTATTCCAGGTAAGGTACTTCTAATAACTACTGCAGAGCCTGAATGTATGTCCCTTTTAGTATAATATGCTTAGTGAAATATGTGTGTATCTAGATATGTAGTAAAACCTATTAATGAATAAAGGCTTCAGGATTAGGTCTTATTTCATTTTTATACAATGGTTTAAAGTATATCCTTCTCTTTGCTCAGAATTTCCTAGTAATTTTCAATTCAGTCTCCATGTGATTAATATTTTATATTTATTTCTGCAAGCACCAACGTGTATTATATATCTCCCTATGTACCCTCTTTATTTCTAGTAAGAATTATTAAACTTGCTTGGTTTGCTGTCTTAAACATGAAATCGGGGAAGAAAGCTCCAATTCTAATCACTAAAGGTCTAATCACTAAGAGTATGATGGAGTCAGTGAAAGAATGATCAGTAATTGTGGAGCTGAGGCTGGAGGCAAAGGAGAAATTACTCATCCTGTAGAACTTTACATTTGTAAGGTGTATCAATTATACATCAGGATTTAGAAATAACTGATGTGCAGAGAAAATACAAATAATGTCAGTGTTGCTCTAACAAATGAAAAAGTAATAGATGTTATAGTAATAAAGACTGTCTGTCTTTGAAGCCACTGCTGAAATCTGTCGTGTAATTCTTACCAATGTGTTATGGGGTAACGAAGCAGAGTCTTTCATAAGTAATGAAACCACAAATTGGAATATTATCCAGACACCATTCCATCTTTGAATGTTTTATGTGTTGTGACTTTTATAAGCATGGTAACATCATTTTAAACAATGGTATCCATAAATGCCTTTAAATTAATCCCTAGAGCTTTATTAACAAGAATTTTGAGTGTCTGATTCCAAATATAGAGAAAGGGAAAAATCAGCGTAGAGACTTGTCTAATTTCAATATTTAAAAAACTGTTCTGTGTCACTATTTTACAATATGAATGGTAAATTTTAACAGATTACCATTTAGAGGATTACTGGGTTTAGATGAAGACGAAGTTAAGGTGTGATCTGGAAAAGAAACGTCATGCAGTGTATAACAGTAAGATAATACAGAGGTGCCATTGTCTGCCGCCAGAGCATATGTTAGAGTATTGTGTAGACAGTTCAAGCTTTACCAGTTGGGTTGGGTTTTTTTTAGTACCAGTGCAGTCCTAAGTCAAGATATATTTAAGAAGATGGGGTACCATTTTTAAAATGCCTGAAGGTGTAATCAATCTTAAACTTTTTCTTTCGTATCTCTTCAGGGGTCACATTTCCAACTTATTTTTTAGTTATAAGGATGGTGGGTTTTTTTTTCGAATGGAAGATGATTTTTCTGTAATAATCTGGTTCTAGCAGTTATAACTGGAATGACAAACATCGTAAAACTGATGATATCAGTGTAGGCTAGCAAGTCTATGAACACTTGATGTCCTTCTAGGAGGGCTCAGCTTTGTCTCTTGATTTTTTTGCATCTCCAGCCTTGTACTAAATTAGTTGTCAAAACTATTTTAAATTTGTAATGTTGGGGCCTGATGAAAGGTAGTCAAGTTTGCATAATTCCCAACTCTGTTTAGCAGAGCTGTGAAGAAATTTGCTATCATCTTCTTCTCTTAGTGGGAAAAGTCCAGTTATACCTTTTTCTCTGGGGGAAGAAATATTTCTGCTAATTTTCTGTTGAAAATTTGAATTGAAATACTTAGATTTTATGTAGATCCTGCAAATTTAAATACTCCTATTATTGAACCATATCCAAGTAATTTTCTCTGTTGTATGTGCATGAGCTGATCTAATGTCACATGATCAACAGTTTGGATATTGGTTGCCTCTCCTCCTCAAGTGTGCTACCTACACTGCATGTCCTGTGTTGCACTATGTTTGTGTTGGTGTAGCAGTGGGCTTTAGGTACCCAGAAGACCTGCATGTATGCTGTGGGGCTCAAAGGTTTGTTCAATCTATTAATTTAAATGCTTGGCTTACATGGTGAAAATCTTACCCAAGTCGTGAGAGTCGTGTAGTGTGAAAACACTTCAAATACTATTGTGCATGAGAAATATCCTCTATGTACCAGCTGTTCGCTCCCTCTTACTCGTCAGTAATAACTATAATGCTGCATTTTCCCCCTCTTTCTAGTACTGTGTAGTTTTCCTTTGTAAAGACCCATTATTTGAAGCAATTAAAAATGTTGTCATTTCAGTATGTGGGAATTTACCTGAGGAGAAAAAGTGTCTCATCAGGAACCACCTTGGGAAGTGGACTATAAAGCAATGGCAGAATGCTTGCAGGCTTCACTGTCCTCCAGGCATTAGATACATGCATTTGCCTGTCTGGAAAGCTAGGTGAAAAGAACAGTCCAGCTAAAAGTATTTAAATTTTACCTTGTATTTACTTCTTCTGTGGCTGCCATACTTGACCGTCATGTCATGGCTTACTCCAGGATGTGTATTGAAGCTAACATGTGTGGCTGCATATGGGATGAACTGGCAACTGCAATGTCCAGATGGCTATCCTGGAATGATGCAATGAAAGAAAGAAACAATAATTTAGGGTACAGTGTTCAAGATCAGAATTCAATATAAGTTGTTTTCAAAGTATGGCATTAGAATTCTTTTGTGGTTTTTTGATGTTCTGCATTCATAATAATATGAAGGGATGTTAAAGAAACATGATCTTAATCCAGATGAACTTGCAAAGAATTTAAGTTTTAAATGCATCTCTATCTTCTTCCTTGGGATTGACTGAAGTGCAATTAATCTGTGAAACACATTGTGCAATGTGATTCTTATCAGACAATCATGAGGTGTTTTCGAATTTGAAGAAGTAGTTGATTTCTTATTCTCAAAAATAAGCACCATATGGTTTTGTAACTAGTTCCCTGACTGGCCTCCCAGCTCATTTAGTCTCTGGCTTCCTGACAAAATTGCAGACTTTCTTTGGTCATGCATCAGAGTAAGCTATTGGTTTTAAAGAGAATCCTTAACTTGTAAAAGAAAGCTTTAGCAACTCATGTCTGCAGTAATATGCAAATTTGATTTACTAGCATGTATAAAACAGGCATCAGATCTGTGGAGAACATGTGAAAAGTTTCCAATACATGAAAGCTTTGACAACTATTTATTTTTCTTTCTCATCAGGGTGTGGTGAACACTGGTTACAAGAACTTGCCAAGTAGAATGGCTACTCAAGCCAGTAGCCTTTATTCCATAACATCTTGAAATTATTAAAGCTGTTTCTCCTGAGAAAGAATATTTTTACTTTGAACAACAGGACAATTTAGATTATGGGGCTATTGATCGTGTCATTAGAGGAATTTTGGTAATGAAGGTGAGTTTCAACACCACTTAAACATTTTTTTTGATAAAACCATGTAAAATGTGTTGTGTGAAAACAGTGATTTTGTTAGTGAGTTTAGTCATTCCAAGGAAACATTATCATTCAATGTCTACATGATAAAGTGGTGAAGGGAATTTCTTGCATGCTTCAAACACTAAAATATGGGGCGGAAAGAGATTTATAAAAACTTTGATACTGTATAATTACTGTTGTACTATAAACTTGTGTTTTTAAAGAATGTGTTACTGAGAATCGGCCGGTCTCCTGAGCTACTGAACTGTGCCTTAAGCAATATGACTTCAAGTGCTAGATAGTTGATGGACTCAAATCAGTATGTATTGAACAAAGTTGCTGACAAGTAGGAATAGGTGAGCTGTGTGTGATACTCAAAAGGACTTCAAGTAGTGCGAATACTTCGAAGGCCAAATGGTTTGATGACACTACGTCTTTGTGCCAAGGTCGGGAGAGGTAGAGCATTGTTGCTTAGAAAGATACAGTGATTTTCTATTGAAACAAGCAGTGGTTTAGCCTCAGAGTATGAAACTTATTTCAACCCTGATATGACATCATTAGGCTATGTCCTGCGTAGTCTCTGTTGTAATAGCAGTAGCCCTCATAATTTCCTACATCCTTTGGCCCCTTATTCTGGGAGGAAAAACAGAACTAGATATACAGTTAAATCAGGAGGCAGCCTTAAGATCTGTGAAAACTGATATTACTTATATGTTGGCTGCAATTTTCTGTATGCAAGATGTTTCTTGAGATAGACTGGTTCTTTTTCAGTTAAGTTTATTTTGGATGTAGTAAAGAGGAAGGCTTAATTTCTGTAGTCATGGTGAGTGGAAGATTGACAGAAATCCATATTTGCCTGCAGGTAGCATTAAACCAAAGTACAGTCAAGCTAAACATTTAAATATTGGCAGGCTGGAATTACTGTTTTGCTAAGAAAGTGTTTGCAAAGAGAAGCATATTCATGTTCAGCTTTTAAAGAATGTAGTCTAGGATTTAGGTAGGTTTTCTTGTTTAATGTTTGTTTTCTGGGCTTTTTTTTTGTCTGTGTGCATTTTGAGTTTTTTATTCGTTATTTTTTCCCCTCCAGTGTATTACATCTGAAATATATCAGACCAAATTTGGTGCTGTAAGAACACAAAGGTGGTTTTTACAACTGACTGAGTTCAACGGCTGGCACTATTTTACAGGCCAAGGATTATCGTAATCAGTATAAGGTAAAGGCAAAATCCCATTCTATTTACTCATGTGAGTAATCCCACAAATATCAGAAGGACAAATGAGTAACCATGTCAGAACTTTGCCTGAATGGTCAGTCCATAATGTAATGAAAGGCAAGATACAATAGGAAAGAAATCTTTTACAATGAGGGGGGGTGAAACAGTGGCACAGGTTGCCCAGGGAGGTGGTAGATGCCCCATCCCTGGAAACATTCCAGGTTGAACAGGGCTCTGAGCAACCTGATCTAGTTGAAGATGTCCCTGCTTGTTGCAGGGGGGTTGGACTAGATGACCTTTAAAGGTCCCTTCCAACCCAAGCTATCTTAGGATTCTATGAATTCATAATAATGATTGTTTTGTTCTGCAACAGGAAGATGTAAAGTGTTATTTCAGTAAACTTTCCCCAAAACAGCACCCATTTCTATTAAAAAAAACAAACAACCAAACAACAAAACAACAAAAAAACAACCAAACAAAAAAACCCCACAGCAGCACAAGAACAGGAAAAGCCATATTCTTCCAAGCTAGGAAAATGATGACCACAACTGGAATTTATCTAAAAGATATGAGGGAATTAATTTACCTGCATTTCTCGTTGCTGGTTTGGCATGTAAATGATAAGACATACTAGGAATAACTACGTAAAAATAAAATGAGCTCCTGAAAGGTAGTGTGAATTAACATTGAAAAGCAGCAGGCAGTGGTAAGTCAGGGTTGCTAACATATCCTGTTGCTTTCCAATTGAATCAAAGGCTAAAAATTAACTTTTCAGTATCCTTGGTGAATCATTGTATACCTTTTGTTACCAAGAAACTTCTGATATTAATTATGTATGAAATAAAGAGCCAATATGGTATAGGTTAGGGACCCAATCCAGGGCCAATTGAAATTAATGTAGGCTGTTCTCAAAAGCTTTTGGATCAGGGCCTGTATATACTGCATAACTCCAGATGTCATTATTTGTGTTGAAATATATGTATGAAATGGAAAATGGATCATATAGCAAGGTTTTGATTATGTTGAATAATATTTTCCTCATAAACAAGATTGTTATGCTCTTTGCATTAACTGCCTTTAAAAATAATGATAGAATGAAAAAAGAATAATGCAAATGATAACAGAAAAGGATACATATAGCATAGCTTTTAAAGAGTTCAGTGCCTTGAAAGCTCCTGTTCAAGGTAAATGAGTAACAGTAGAAATATCTGTTAGTTCAAGGAAAGCAATTTTTGGTGGTACAGAAAGTTGATTTTCAAGGAAGAAAAAAGAGAAGGAAGTCTGTTTCACTTAGCGAACCGTTCCATAACAAAGCTTTGTATAGCATCTGAAAGATGTTCCTTACTGCGTCCTCCCAGGGTCACTGACTTAAAATGTTTTGTCCAAAGTATCATTGTTGTTTGAAGACCTATTTTCTGTGATTAATGATGGGCAATTTGTATACAAGTTTTAAAGTTTTTATTAAAAATTTCCTAAAATGATAACCCAACTGAAAATGAAACTCCTGTGATCTCCAAGAGTGAGACTGTGATATCTTTCTACATTGGGCTTTGTCTTGATTGGAGAAATTCATACTGTACATTGATTTCCTCAGGGCTTACTTGGGTATATATAACAAAACATTGTGCAAGTGATGACAAAATATGTCTCCAAGTAAAATATCGTATTATCTTAGATTAACGAAATGATCTAGTCTTTTCCTAAAGAGGGAAAAACATTTCCCTAAACCACCAACACATATGGTCAAAGAGACTAGTACTGGGAGCAATAATATTTTCTCCCAAGGAAGTATTGTTGAACTCTTTGTGTGGTCTGCATCTTTTAACAATATTCAGATGCTACACTGTGGTCTGTATTCCTACTAAAGCAGTAAAGGTTGTGAGAAGTCACTGGGGAATTTATGACATATTTAATTTGGGGGTTTTTGATGAACTATTTCTCCATATTTGCCCAAGTGGAATATTTTTTATTTAAGAAATTTAGTTTGGCAGTCCCATATGCATCTGCTGGATCCTGCGGTCCCCACTTTGTCCTCAGGTTGACAAAGATTCTATTATTCCATAATTAGTTTTCTGGCAAAAACAATGTATACAAGTTATGCATGTGCAGGAAATGCCTTCCGCCACCATGGGTGTCGGTGACACAACTTCAGTGGAAGTAGGGTTTGGGTTCTACGCCTGTTTTTATTTTATGGTTAATAAAGAAAAATGCTTTTTTTATTCTTCTGACTGCATACTTTTTTCTTTATAGGTCTGGCAGGTATTTTAGGACTGATGCTTGTTTCTCCTAATCCTTGTTTTACTCAAATGGTGACCAGATTTGTTCTTGCTTGGGATAGTGGTTATCACACTACCCAGGGAGTCACACCTGGCCTCCATTTGCCTCTCATACCAGAAATTGTATTTGTTATTGCTGAGTGTACCGTCTGCTGCTTTCTTCTCTTATATGCTTCGTTATGACAAATTTGAGTTCAATTTCATTAGGAGGGACCTATAGGAAGCCAAAACAAGGTTAATGACTTTACCCAAAGTGAATTACAAATGAGATTAGAATTTATGAGTTCCGGCCTCAAAACTTTTACTCCAGGCACTAAACAATGCTGTTTTCATCTTTACTTAGATCCATGATGCATATTCACACAGAGAAATCTTACTGGCAACCGAAGGATTGTATAATAAGTGTTGCTTGTAAGTATAGGAATGCCACTATAAGCATTGGCTTTATGTTTTACCTATTGTCTCTACAGTAAACATACATATTTCTGTGAGCAACAAGATGACCATAAAAGAAAATATTTAACAGAATTAATGGGAATAGTGAGAAGACGTGATGAGAAAACTTTGATGTCACCTTAGGTATGTGTGTCTATATCCTTTGCTTTTTCATCTGCACAGGACCAGCTTCTTTCTGCTTGGTCTTGTCCAAAAAGGAAGATGTCCCCAAAAAAGGAGAATATTTCCTCAGTTGATGAAACCACTAGGTTAAATTTTCCAAAGACCATTGATACTCAAGTAGCTAGGTTACTTGGCCTAATTGAGATACTACATGAATTTTTGCTGATATAGCAGTACAAAGCTGCACATGGGAATTTACAATCTGAGCAGCATCCTTACTGAGTCAACTGACAACTTCTCAGAGTAGAGCATTTTGCAGAGAAGGCTTTCTCATGTTTTCAGCTTTAATTTTCCATTTATGATGGAAAAATTATTTAAAAATTGGATTCTATTTTAAATAAAGCTGAATGCAAGTGGACCTCGGTTTGGCTTTAGAAGAATTTTAATTCCAATTTAATTTTTAATAGAACTTAAAACAGAAGGACCTACTCTTTTAATACAACAGCTTATGTACAGTTTTGTGTGAGTAGTCTAATTGTTTTGGTAGCAGAAGTCAGTTGTCACTATTAAAGACCTTCTCTCTGAAAAAGCATTTTCTAGGATAACTGGCTGTTTTTTTCAATATAGCATACCTATCTCTGATGTTCAGTATGTCTAATGTTAAGTTTCAATGTTACTAATGGAGTGTCAAAATCAATAACCTGATTTTTTTTTTAAAGTGTTAAACTGCTAGGACAGCTCCTGAAATCTCTTGACCAGTTCTGTGAAAGAGGTGAAAAATAATTATGGACTTTTGGTCTGTGAGATTGAGTACTCAGGTGCAGAAAACTTCAGATTACAAAAGCAACTTCTCATCTCCAGACTGAACCACCCCAGCTGTCTCAGCCTGTCCTCATAGGAGAGGTGCTCCAGACCTTTGATTATTTTTGTGGCCCGCCTCTGGACCCACTCCAACAGGTCCATGTCTTTCCTGTGCTGAGGGCTCCAGACCTGGACACAGTACTCCAGGTGGGGTCTCATCAGCATGGAGCAGAGGGGCAGAGTCACCTCCCTCGACCTGCTGGCCACGCTGCTTTTGGTGCAGCCCAGGATATGGTTGGCTTTTTGGGCTGCAAGCACACATTGCTGGCTCATGTCCAACTTTTCATCCACCAGTACCCCCAAGTCCTCCTCTGCAGGGCTACTCTCAATCCCTTCATCCCCCAGCCTGTATTGATACCAGGGGTTGTCCTGACCCAGGTGCAGGACCTTGCGCTGGGGCAATGTTTATCAGTTGTTTCAATCAGTGGGTTTGTCATGATGTTTAGAACCTCATATGAATTTGTCTGTGGGTGCAGATATAGCAGAACTCTTATCTAGCTAGTTTCTGAGTTCTGAGTAGTAATGCCTGGTCAACCAGTGACATGATAAAGGTGGAAAACAGATGCTAGAATCACAGTTCAATTTTTTCAGTGATTAAAGGCAGGAACCTTCATGCTAGTATTTTTCTAAAATGCTCCCCAAAACCATGTATAGAGACAAAGTCATCATCAAGAGGAAAGAAAGATGTGCTTAGAGTTCTGGGTTTTTTTAGGAACTAGGAAACATATGCAATAAATAGAGCTTACAACAGAAGGATCAGTTCTATGTAATGGATGATGAAAGGCTATTGGTACTTATTAAAAAGATTACAGGGTAGATTTTAAAACTCAAGACTGGAAAAGCAGATAAATTAGATAACATAATCTAGAATCACATTCTGTAACTCAAGGAAAAACAAAGGTAGAATTTGATAAAATTATTTTTTAGAAATGGTATAAACAGTCAACAAAAAGTTCCTCCTAAGCAGAAAATGAAAAAACTAAACAAACATACTGTATATAGTACCATAGCCATGCTAGAAGTTTAGGAAATAAGATGGGTAAGGAAGGCCTGACTGAGAGAAAGTAAGGAATCCACTTAAAAGGAGCAAAAATAGTTAATAAATTGAAAATTCTTTTACTAAAAGGAAAAGAAGGTGAATTCTGACACCATATGGGAACTGAATTTGCAACGAGAATAAGCTGCAGAATATAAAATGACAGTTACACCAATTTTAACATAAAGGGGCGTGCAGAGAAAGAAAGTGTATGCATGGGAGTTTTTACTTGCTAATTCTTACAAGCAAAATTTATATTTCTGAACAGGTAGTTTCTTAATTGCACAAAATACTGGGTATGTTCAAATGATCTACTCCAGAATATGATTCTCTCTGCCTCCTCCCTAAAGGAGGATATGGTACCTCTCTATGCCATTGGACATAACACTGAACAGGTTATTCAATGTTATGTTTTCTTCTGTTCAATAGTTAAGTAATCCAAAACTAGGAGGGTGGTCTTGGCTAAGAAAGCTAGTCATATGAGCAAGCAAAGAGCCTGATTCTGCCTCAAATATTA
Source organism: Charadrius vociferus (assembly GCF_000708025.1). Classification (NCBI taxonomy): domain Eukaryota; kingdom Metazoa; phylum Chordata; class Aves; order Charadriiformes; family Charadriidae; genus Charadrius; species Charadrius vociferus. The sequence goes on from NW_009648559.1 coordinate 2,787,870, forward strand.
ATGCTACAAGCAGCAAGGAACGAGGGGTATGTGCAGAATCAGGCCCTCCAAGAAAACTATTCACTTATATGGGCAAATATTTGCCATCCCTCTTCATTAGATCATGGAATCTGTTATCCCTAGGGCCAGGGAAACAATTTTATAGCCTTTTTGTTTTCTACTGTCCTTATTTGAGCATATTCCTTTAACTGTGCTGTGTTTCATTCAAAAGAATACGGCTTTGCATTTCCAGTTCCATAATATTGTCAGTTACAAAGCAGCGATACATTCATCAAAGAACTTAATTTGTTTGCAGAAGTACCAATCTGTGTGTAGTTTACAGTGTAAGTACATCAGGAGGGAGACTACATTTGCTTTTATTTGCTATTTTTTTTAATCCATCTCCAGATGCATATGTTGTTCAAAACTTATTAAAACTGAGCTATTTCTTATTAGAGGTAGAATCTACTTGGCAATTATCTTTACTAAAGACGGAGAAAGGAAGTATTTTGGGAAGAAAACAATCTGATAGTAATGAGACCTGAACTGGTTCTCTTACCTGCCCTTAAGGCTTCCTGCATCCTAGAACAGTGTTCAGCGCTAAATCTGGAAAAAATGAGGTGTCAGATTTCATTAATTCTTTAAAGGTTTGGGGTTTCTTGGGGTGGGATTTTTTTTTTAGGTTTTTTTTGTTGTTGTTGTTGTTTTGGAGGGGTTTTTTTTGTTTTTTTTTTAAAAAAAAAACAATACCATCACTGGAGAGAAATCTGATGGATGTCCTGGAACTTATCGGGTTACATAGCAGTCAATACACATAACAAAGCTTATTTTCCAAATGGTTGTTTCACAGTTAGTTTTACATTGGAACACCATTCTTTGAAATGATATTGCATTACTATACCAGAATAGCTCGTATCTGTATTAAAAGGATAAAGTAAAACATTTTCCTCTGCTATAATACACAGAAGGAATGGATCAATAAAATCTTAAAAGTAACAAATGCCTCAATGGCTGAGAGCTCAGACTGAACTGGAAGCAGTAGCAGATCTTTTCAGTTTATATTCTGCATACAAATAAAGGAGACAACTGTAACTCTTATACTTGGATTTTGACCTGATTAATTGTGAGGACCAGGTTAATAATTAGATAAACACTAGATCAAATTATATGCTGCATTGTTGCTTCTTAAAGATAAGGTGTAAAATCACTGAAGCTAATATTTTTTCCCGGTTGTCTTACAAATGAGTGCTTGAGCACTTGAGATGTGTTCTGGGAAGTTTGTTATGTTGCTGCTTCCTTCTTGTTATGTTGCATCTTTTCCACAGGCCATAGAACAAGCCACATCAATACAGTCATACAGCTATTCTGTTTAAACCCCAGTCTCCTCAGCATACGGTATGTATAAACTAGCTCCATCTCAGCATTGTTAATATCCTTATATGATAGTTCCCCTATCATATTCCCCCAAACACACAATCTTTGGCCTTTCCAAACGTTCTAAGAATGTTGTTGAATATTTGTCTGTTAATTATGATTTGAGTGTCATGTTTTTTTCTCACTGTGGTATTTTGGATCATATTTTCAACTCATTCAGTGATGCAGGTTAAAAGACAATTTTTTATTTAAAAATTAGTCACCGTGTTCTTTAAATATCAGAAGGAATACCACATGTTTACTAAATGAGGTCACGTTGGAATTTCAGAGCACTTTCTATATCAAACCATCTAAAATCAAAACATGAGAGAATCAGAACTTCATATTTAGTTTGATAAAATGCACTGGTTTTGCCCATAAAGAATGTAATGGCTAAAACAGTTGTAAATTTGTCCAGTGCAGGGCAAACCTAGTAAAGGTGTAATATCTTTCAGCTTGAACAAATGCAATAAGTGTTTTTCTCTTGGGACAGAGTATTAAGAAATAACCCTGAAAACAATAAAGAATAAGGCAGTAATTGAAGCATTGTAGACTAATATTAGAAAACAGTACATCAGTGTTGATGATAATTGAAAACATGTACTCAAATATATGTCAATGGATCTTGGAACTGAGTTGCTGGGATGCTAACTAGTTTCATGGTTGTGTGATGGATTGGTGTCATAAAGAAATACCTAAATCAGCAAATGTGAAGGGAGGAATTTGCAGAAGTCTTAAAATCAGAAATGGATAATCACATGCATTAATAAACAAAGAAGAACTCTTTCTTATCTTTAAAGATAATCTTTAAATCTGGAGATTTTAAAAGCTTTTCAGTGTCTCTATATTCCTTTACAAAGAGTAAAGCTTGAAGTACAGCAATGTTACATGTTAATTTTTTTCTTTTTTTCCCCAGATGATGTGTTTTAGCTCAGTTGAGTGTGCTGTGCAGTAGTGCTGGCAGGGTTGTCTAGTCAGAACACTTCTGGATTTGGGAATGCCCTTGGTATGATTGGGGTGTCAGAGAATTAGGGGAAGCAGCAGTAGGAGCACCGAAATCCTCACCAGAAGTGCTTGCACAGATGTCTATAGCCATTGCTCAGGGCGGCACAATGGGTATGTACGCTTCTTATACGGTATATGTGCTTGATTCAGAGCATTCCAGTTAATTAATTTACTATTCTTCGAGAGGATAGGAAAATACGTTATGAAAGCATGAATTCGTAACGGTCACACTCTTAACTAAGGCAGGGAGTATAAATTAGGGTGAAAGATCTTAATTGCTGATAAAAAGTTTAAGTGTTGTTGAAGTAGAACGTTGTTCTGAAATGAAAACAATGATGTTTCAAAAAGCACTGAAATCATTAGCTGTCTTTGGAACTTTCCATTTATTTTCTCAACTGAAACAATTTTCTCGTTATGAATCTACCAACTGCCTCAGTTGATCTGAATTAGAATTTATTAATTTGTGGGAAAATAAATATTTGAAAAATTTAATTTAGTTTTAATGCTGATTCTCTGAGGAATCTTTATCGGATACTATGGAGGCCAATACAAATTCTTAAAGGCTGAGATTGAAACTTGGTAAGAGAGAAGAGGGGAAGGTACTACTACTTTGTCAGTTTGTCACTTAGATTGTGGCAGTCTTCTAATGTGTCCAGAGGCAATTGGCCTGCCTTGATTCTCTGTAGGCAAAGTGTGTTTGGGAACTCTGGTGGGTGCACTCACACAACTCTCTCCTATACATAAGGAACAGTGGCTTCAAAAGAGCTGTTCTGGCTCTGTTTCTTACAAGCTGTCGTCCCAAAATGTTCTAGCAATGTATTTTTGGAAAAGACTTAAATTAGGTTAAAATTTCCTATAACTATTGTATTTCTATTTCATTGTACAAAAAGGAAAACAACATTAAAAAGTAAACAATCCTTTCTTGCTCAATGATCTGTTTATGCTTTGAGTATGAAACACAATGTAATATTTTATTTTGGATCTAAATAATTTAATTTTGCAGGTCTTGCCATTGCAAAAGGAATTGAAATCTCTGGCCTTCCTCAGCTTGTAGCTGCATTTCAGTCTGGTTGGTTTGGCAGCAGCAACTCTCACATGTATTGCTGAGTACGTGATTGAATATCCACACCTTGATGTTCACCCTTCTGCCAAGGTTCTCAAAGTTGTGGCATATCTGGGCACTATATTGGGGTGTAGCTTTCAGTGCTTCTTCAGTGGCTTATTGAAAACTGCTGGTACTCTTTACTTTAGTCTGCCATGAAATTTAGGATGAAGTTCAGTAGAGGCCCTTTTCTGTTTTCCTCAAAATACAGTTAAATGCTAGGAGGAGTTGGGGGCTAATTCTCTTAGCTCCTTTGCGAGGGGAGGGAAGTAGCCTTATACAACTTAGCTTAACAAATTCAGTAGGTCTGGAATGCAAGGAAGAGGATGTTAGTGACTTGGCTTTTGTTTTGATTAGGAGAGACGTTGATGTTGGTCTCAATGATTTCCTTTGCTGGATTTGCTACAGAGTGTTTATTTAAGAGTCTGACTTCGATTCCATAGAGCCTTACTCCTAAGGGTCTGATGTGAACAACTAGTGGCTAAAGGAATTGTAGTAAGAGATGTTTTAGGTCCCCATGTAATAATTACTTCCTACAGCTATTGAAGCTTTGTGTTCTGAATAATTACTGTGTCCTATTTGCTACTACAAAGCAATCATATATCAAACTGCTTTTGTTTTCCCGTAATTAACAAGGCTGAAATAATATGACTCTCTGAGTATGACGGGAGCTGGAGCACTTCCATTTCTGAGAATTCCTTAAAAAAAAAAAAAAATCCTAAGTCTTTTTGTCTTGTATCTGCAATAGGTGGATCTTTCTTTCAGCTAAACCAATTTCCGAGGAGATCGGTGTCTTTGGTATTTTTATTCTGTATCTGTATCCTGTCTTAATTTCCAGTGCTTTAGTACTAATTAAAAATATTTGAATACTAAAGTCAACACAGTGTTAGAGCTTGCTTGCTTTCAGGTTTGCCAAACTTGGCACCATTTCTACTTGGGCACCACTAGTTGAATGCTGGCTTGCTGACAGCATCCATGGCTAGTATGATAGTTTTTATGTTGGATCCAAGCTACAGCCCTGGATTAGTGTGCAGTCTTGGTGTTACAGAACTCCCCTCAATTATGGTAATAGTATCAAGAGAGCAGTTCTTGAACCTCTTCATTGCAGATAAATGTAATTATTGCACGCACATTCAGCACTTGCTGAATGCTAGCCACAATGCAGTCTTGGATGTTAGCTGAAAAAATTGACATGAATTATGAGAAATCAACAAAGCACTCTGCAGAATGTTTATCTAGCCCTATAGAAATTCTGTAACAAGTCTGCAAGTCCCTGCAGGATCCCACAAACCACACTGCAGAGATCCAAAACTTTTTAGCCAGCAGCAGTGCTGTAAAATAAGCTGTGGATGTTTATCTAGTCAGATGTATATGTAATCCTAGCCATTACTCTAACTGTGGACTAGTTTTCGAAAGAAATAAGAGAGTAAGGTTCTTGTTCTGCAAAATAACAAATGATTTCAGCTCCTATTATGCCTGTATTTCAGCAAAAATTCCACAGGCATATCTGTTTACATGACCAAACCTAATAATGATGATAGGTAATGATCTTCTGCTAACTGGGTGCTTGAATAAACTTTTATTTGCTTTTTTTTTTCACTTATTTACTATTTTAGGTGTGATATCATTTCTTGAAATATGAATTACTAATTTTTCTTTCCCTTCTTTGGTGTTTACTAAATTGCAAGGACAGACAACTGTAGGTGGAGCAGAGATGCCTGTTATTAAAATACTAAACAGTTACTCCGGCTGAGCTTTGTGTGCAAAAGGATTTCTTCTTGACAACAGTCTTGCAATTGTGGGTGCCTTGATTGGTTCCTCTGGATGGAGCTATCCTGTCATGCATAGTGTGTGCGTGGTAAGGAAATACCACTAGTTTGTCCCCTTTTCTGTGTGAAATAAGACTAGTGCATCTACTTTGGAAACTTCTAGAAATAAGATGTTGCAGGAGATTGCATGACTGGACTGGCTCCCTGACAGAATTTTGCTCGTAAATAATGAAGAGTTACAACAACTGGATAAATGTCTGGTGGGTTTTCTAGAATTAGGATTTGGCAAATGAACTCCCTAAATGCCAAGGACAGCAAAGAAATCACAATATGTCTGGGTTGCCTGATGTGGAGCTGTATAGATGTACCCAACCAACTCGAGGATTGCAAGCAGTATGTATGTGCTAGGAGAGCCCTTCTTTATTTTTACCCTGCTTTTTGGTAGCTCCTTTACCCATAGCGCAAGCACTTCCACCTGGCACTTCACTGAACGGTGGAAACATACTAACAATTCAATTCCTGCTGGTCACAGGTACAATGGACTGGCACTCGCACATCAGCATGGAGATTAACTTACTGGCATTGAGAGGGTTGATTCCTTCAGATTGGAGTGGTGGTCTTATACCGTAAGAGAACTTGCATAGTTTTGCCTGAGTTCTAGCCATTCTGTATGTAAACAGTTCCCAGTACGCTAAATCTGTCAATTGAACTTTAAAAACTATTAGGAAAAGTAGTAACAGCAATGCGATTTACTCATAAACCCAACAATGTAAGTTAATATTTTATAAAATGTCGAATGGCTTCACTGAAGTATCTCACCCAGCACCTGACTTTGAGGAAATGGGAAATGTGCTGTTTCATAAGAAGCAAGAGGGGTGATGTTATTTAAACAAAGAACATCTTTGTTTTGCTAGGGAAAAATGTTAATGTAGTTTAGGGAACAGAAGAAAAATTGTTTAAAAATGGCTGAAAAACAAGGTTTTCTCAAAGGCATATCTGAAAATCTGTTTGAAATGTGTGACTTTTATGCCAAGTGGGATGCTGAAGTTTTGGGTTGTTTTTTTTTTTAAAAAAAAAAGAAAGAACACACCACAACACAATGTAATACTGAACTGTTGAACCATTTCTGTATCAGCTTCACAGCTTGTTAAAGTAAACTTTAATGAGCTGAAGAATAATGCAGTCTGTCTTACCAAACAAACTACATGGGAATTTACAGCGAATGAACTATTTATTTTGGGATTCTTTTAATGGACTTGGAACTGTTGTTTTGACCAATATGCTCATTTAATACGTTCACATTTAGGCCATGATCAGATCTTTTCCAAATGTCATTTTTGGGTGGATAAGGCACAGCATCTACAGCAGGAAGGAAACCTATGGAAATTGTTGGAACTTGTGCTGAAGCTGGATTAGACCAAGCTAGTGAAATGATAAAGGAGTCTAATTCTGTCATTACCCCGGGGGAGAGTTCAGATATTTGTTCAATTACTCAATAGTAGGCTTTTCAAGCTACCTCAGGTCTTGCATAACATTCTGCGTAATTCACTGTTCACTGTAACTTTAACCACGTCAAATTTTTGTTTCAACTTCCTTTGAGTCTGTCGAATTTATGCGTGTTATCCAAATACTAAAATTTTTAAATACCTCTTCTCTCCTTATATGCCACCTGTGTCTCATCTCATATTAGCAGTTGTTCCTGCCTGCGCTTCGCCCATAAATACAGACCTCTACAATCAATTAGCCAACTTCATGCCTAATGATCTCTATTCCTATGTATATGCTATGATTCCTCAGAAGCTGGTGTGTCCTGAGCTTTCCAACAGTGTACTATTTTTCTTTACCTTGAAATCTGTTTTGAAAGCCTAAGCCTGCAGAGTCATTGACTTGCAGACTACTTGAATGCACACTATTAAAGTGTTGTCCAGCTTCATCTTGACAAGGCTACGCTTCTCTTTGCTAACTTTTATCTTTGATTTTAAGTGTTTTGGGGCACAGATTTTGCTTTCTTATCTGTTGCGGACTAGTGCTAAGTATTAACTGTCATTTTAGTGATGTACAAATATGCAAGAGACTCAAAAATTTGCATTATAGATACTAAAAATACAATATAAGCTAAGAAGGAGCTTATAACAAATGTTTGGTCACAAACTACAAGGCTGTATTTCTTCTTTCCTATTGGTCAGAGGTATTCAAAAAGTACAACCGTTTTGGGACTTGGTGCCTACTTCTCACCAGTAAACCCATTTAATAGTGTCCTGGACGTATGTGGCATTAGTGAAAGATGAATGCTTCCTGATGTACTGAATTGCAACCATAATTAATGTTATAGTTCTGATGAAAACCGTTCGTTAACTGGAAGTATCACACTTGATACAGCATACATCTTGACAGTACTACAGTCCTCGTACTTTTGTAATGATACGGCGTACGGCAAAAGGGTTCATCAAGGGTCTAGACCTAAGACTACGCTAATCTTAATTTCATCTCATTGATGCCATTTGTCATATCCTGGAATTTTGAGGTTTTACTATTGATGTATATTCCAGCTGTGATGTAAGTCAGACCTGCTCTTTATGATTAGGCCTTAATGAGCAATGCCTTACTGTGTATCTGTGAACTATGCTGGGAGTTTTTATCATCTTAAAAAATAATGAAGGCCTCTAGCGTTGAGCTGGCGATACTGGAAATACAAAGAATTTGGGCACAACCTTAAATGGATTCCCCCCCCTTTGAATGGTACTGGCTTATAGCAAAGAAATATGAGATGTAGTTACTTCATTGGGCCTCCCTCTTTGTGTTAATTCTCATAAAATGAAAAATCTCTTGCTTTTCCTAAAAATGGGTAACCCAGTACTTCCAAGATTTATGCAGGGTAATCAGCTATTCAGTCTGAGATTTCTTTAAGAATGGCAAGCTTTGGCCAACATTCATTTTCAATTTGCAACAATAACAAAAAAGTTTGTGTCATGCTATTTTAGGAGAGTAATTGCTGTAGGATAACTATACATGGAAAATATTAACGGAGGTCAGGAAACATTCAGTTTTCACACATCTCATCTACAGGCCAGCATAGCCACTAAGTTGAAACGTGCCAGCTAATCGTTCTTGTTTCATTATAACAAATGAGAAAAAGTTATAGTATTTTATGAATGCATGCGAACAAAAGACTATGGTTCCAAACATGTAGAAGAAAATCCTTAAAATAGTTTTTATGCACTGGATTGCCTGAGGCTATTGAGTGCTTGCTATGTAGCCGGGTGATCTGTTTCGCACCTCTGCTGAAACCTGAGGTGAGGCCTAGGTCTTCTCGCCCTTATGGGCATTAGAAGTGCTGTATATACCTACAGCTGTAATCAAGCAGACTTCTCCAGCTGACCCAAGAATACAGTTGGCTTCTTTCAGATGCAGCTGCGTGCAGCCCTTAGCCAAACGGATGGGTCATCATGATGAGGGGCCTCTGAAAGGAGAGGGATATGGAAAAAAAGAAAGAGAACTGCCAAAGTGCCTCCCCCAGCAAAGCAGGCTGCTGTAGAGAGTAATACTAAGTGCTGTTGTTTTTGTACAGCCACATAAAAAAAATCCAATAGAAAACACTCAAAGACCTAGAAATTTGCTGTTAGTCAAGATGTTTATATACTCTTCCCCTGAAGATTAAAGAAATTATTTTTTAAAAGGGTCAGAGGCTTTATTTGCAATAAAATAGTGAATTCCAAATAGAACACTGCAGTGTTAAAAACACACACATATACACACAAAAAAAATAATGTTCAGGCTGTTAATGATTTGTAGGTTTAATTTGCACTCACTTAATTGTCCCTTTTGGATTTTTCTTTCTGTATAAGCCTTAAGTTTGTGAGGATGGCAAATCCTTCCCAATATATTCCACACTGTGTAAGTAAGGAAGGCCATAACAGCTGTGATCATTTCTCTGGAGATGCATATGATCTGTAACATCAGGAAGAAATGCAAAAATAGCCCTATACTGCCTCTAGGCCTTCCCCCTCCTTCTGAGGCTGCCAACTATTAAACCAGAGACTGCGTAGGCCACTGACAGGTGGGGATCTGGTAATTTCAACAGCACCTTTTCAGATCTTTGTATTGCCTTGCACTGGCCGTATTTCCTTCACATAAGAATTCTTTGCTGCTTTATCTGTTTTAGAACTGCTTTGCATCACTGGACCCAGCTTAATGGATTGGAGTCAAACTATGTGATTTTGTTCCAAGCAAATATGCAGGTGATAGCTCATAAAGGAAGGTTTACGAGCTAAATTTAGTACCACAGGATCTTGAATTTACTGCCTCTGAGAAGACTTCGTGTCAAATCTTTCCAGCTGACAATCTTACAATGTTTCTGACTCACTGTCCATCATATAAACTCAGTCTGGAAAGGCAAGACCTAAACATCTGAAATAGGTGTAGCTTCACTGATGTAAATGAGGCTAATAGGATTGCTTTGTTGCATCCAATGTTTTAAGTTTGGCAATGTTATATTTGCGTGCATTTTAGGAACTTAGAAACAGCAGAGAAAATGGACACTTCTGTATTAGACTGCTTTTATTCCCCTCTTTGCTCGAAGTAGACCTATACTTGGAGGCTGTTCTCTGTGTAACAGTACACTAAATTCCTTTGGCTCATGCATCTTGGTCACTTGGAGGGCTGTTGGAGAAGATATAAAAGTGGTAACAGCCGGAACATCCTTGCTTTCTCTGGTTGCCAGGCTCCTGGGAGGCATAGCCAGCCCTGTGCTTAAAAAGGTTAAGAGAAATGGAAGCTGGAACGTGATGCTGATTTTAATAAGGACTGTAGGAGGCTGAACAGATGTACAGACCATTAAGCTTGACTTTACTGGGCAAACCCTGAACAGCTTTAGAAAAGCAAAGAATTGGTAGGCACATGTTTGGTAGAGGAATCACTGCTGCTTTTGCAGATGTCACGTTTCACAAACCCAGTAAGAATTCCTTGAAGGATGCAATGAGCTTGAGGATAAAGGTGATCTAGTTGATAACTGCTGGTACTACAGCTCTAAAGTAACCCCCGTTTCTTTATCAGTGGAGTTACTGTAGAAATACCATATTCATGAGCCCTGTGGCCAGAGTTTTTAGGAATTAGTAATTTTTAGAGCTGTGTTCTACCATCTTAACCCAAGCTGTGGAATCTCTTGGATAACTAAAATTTTAATTCCTGGACCTACAATGGATTGTGTGTAAATGGAGTTCTTTTTGCATGCAGAGCCATGGAACTGAGGAACTGAACGGAACTGAGATTTTTAGATTTGGACCATAAGTGAGCAATGGTGAATAAAACTACATGGTGTAACATCATGGACGTCATCCTCAGATTCCACATATGCGCTTGATTTAGCGACCTCACAAGGGCCTTGCGTAAGACTGCCTCTTAAATCTTAGGAGCATTTATTTTCATGATAACTTACACAGAGAATGCACAAAATTTTTTTAATAGTTTTCATTAGCACATGCAACTGCCAAGATTCGATTCTAGGTTTGAACACCAACAGATGGACCTAATTTTTTTCATTCAGATGAAACAACAAACTGTCATCGTTTATTGTATGCTTGATTAATGTGCTTTGGTGTTGTCTTGATAACTTGAAGTAGTGGCTTTTCCTTTCATAATAACACATTTTGTAATGTATTTCCTTTTTGTCTCAGATACAGACTTGGCTCTGGTGATTGATGCAAATGACACAGTAAATTCAGCAGCCCAGAAGATCCCAATTCTTTTATCACTGGCATGCCAATACTGGAACTCTGGAAAGCAAAAAAAGGTACTAAAAACCAATGACAGACTTCAGTACAGTGTTAGTTATGATATGTTAATTTCTCACAAGAAAAGTGCCAACATAGAGATAAACAAGAAATGTCCTTTCTAAATTGATGCCTCCCAAGATGAATATACATAAGCACGTCTAACTGAAAATGGCCACTGCCTATACAGAGAGGGCAGACCTTTGCAAGGGCCTAGAGAATGAATTCCTGGCCATTTCCATGGGACCCTCCATATGTTGGAACAGCTACACTATTGCACATTGCCTTGCTTGCTTGAATCTGTGTTAATTTTCATGGACTTCAAAAGATTCAAGATTTCTTGTTTCTTACCCCATTATATTTTTTTTCAGTGGATTCTCCTTTTAAAATGCGCAAAATCAGTTAGGCTGTGCCTGTGTTAGAGATTACACTGCACTTAAGAGTTTGGCAATATAGTTTTGTTGGCAAATTCCCTGGAAGCTGCTTCGGGCATTGATTTTTAAACCAGTTCCCCAGATAAAGTAAGCCATATTCAAGGAAAAGAGGAAGCTTTTGGCAATGTAAAGATTTCTGTTATATTGTTTGCCAACACAGTCATGACAGAAAAGAATGCAAGCATTTTTGTACTCTTAACTGACATAGGTATGCAGATTGAAGCCAATATTCTAAACACACATGTGTGAGGTTAAAAGAGGAAGTAGCTTGATCCAATTGCTTCAAGTAGACTGAGGTGCTTTACATGATGTTTCTGAAAACTGAAGCTGTATCAAGTTCCTTCCTTGTCTGCTGTAAATATGAAAAAAACCTGACTCTGCAGCATTGATTTGGCCTAAAGGAAGCCTGTGAACAGAGAAAGCTAGATAGAATGTTTCAGTACTAATCACTAGAAAATGCAGGTTCAGGTCATCTGGAATTCATGCTGCATTTGGCAAACAATTTAGTCATGAAACTGAAGCTACACAAATAATTTTTGAAAGAAATAAAACGTTTATGATGTTCCTGAAATAAAGAATTTTTATTTAGCATTACAGCAACATTTGAAATTAAGTCTGTAGTTTCAGCTTGAGCAAACTTTTTTGCTGGAACCCGAAGTATTGTTCTTCTGTAGAAAAGACACTCAGGATGCTTTTTTTAGACTTACAAAGAATCTAATGCTGTTCAATTCATTAGCATGTGTCTCCAAAGCAAATAGTTTCAGAAATTGTACTAAAGCAGACCTTTAGGCTGTGAGGGTGGCATTTAAATATGGTTTTTAAAAAAAGACTCACTGATTTTATGAGACATTTCAAAATGGAGTGCATCCTAGGAATGTTTTTTATAATTCGGATTTTAACTGAGTAGAAGTAAATTTTTCCATATGGAAACCAACCTAACTCATTATGATGAAAGCCTCAAGAGTCCTAAAGTATGTTTAAAACCAGGACTTGAAGACATTAACAGATACAAGTAGAGATTATAGCCAATCATTGTTGATAGCATGCCTGTTGATGATGATACTGAGACATAAATTGTCGCAAAAAATGTAGAGTCCATGTTATTTACCTCACAGACAATTTGTTTTATTAAAGTTACATGTTGTTCCAGATCATATGCACAAAAGTGTATTCTCACAGAGTAAAGGCCAGGTCTTATCTCAGTTTTGTAGGACAGAAGGCATGTTACAAAATTTACAGTTACATTAATAGGTTTACATGCTGTTGTTTGTAATAAAATTACCTTGAAATAGAGTAAAAACTAGCATAAACCAAGAATTTTATAAACTAATTGCATATTCTTAATAAAAACCCCCCAAAACATGAAAGAAACACTAACTATGGTTTGATTATTTTATTCTCCAGTAATCAAAAGACAAAGAAATCACGTTGCATTATATATAATGTGAATTTTCCATCAAGGATCATCTATGTGTATGTTCCCTGTAGGTGTTCATGCACACAATTACTTGAGGCAAATGCATTTTCCTTAGTGCCAGGGTGGGTGTGCTTCTTTCTCCTCTTCTCTGCTAAACAATTGCAGAGCACGATCCATGGCATTTCCTCTGTGCAGGTGAGTCAGAATTTCTGTGTGGTTCAACACTCTCTAAATTTTTCTTTGCAGTTTTACTCTTTTAATTGCTTTGGAATAACCTGTTTACCCCTTTGGTCTCTTTTTGGCATGCCCTGTTAAGCCTGGCTGGATGTGCTTAACTTTTTTTTTTTTTTTTTTTTTTTTTTTTTTTTTTTTTTTTTTTTTTTTTTAACTTCAGTGCTGCTTGGAAATGCAAAGAAAACACAATACTCTATGAGACAAGAGTAGGGAACTACACTAGACTCGTTAGCAGCGATATTCAGAAGGGTGAAAAGGTACGAAATATTATTTGTTTTTTCCAGTGTATTGTTTGGAGAACAATACAGCACTTGTGCTGGGTAGTGCATCCAAACTTAACAAATGAATTCCTAGTGAAACTATTCATCTGCGTACATTAACAAGCTCAGCTATATGTTTGTGTCTAGTTAAAGTATACGTTTGCCCTGTACCTATAACAGTTTATTCTTTATATTTACAAACTTTGATACCACACTGATTTTCTTTGTTCTCTAAGACAGAAACAGCATAGGAGAAAGTCTTTGGCTTGAGTCATGTATCGTTAGGAGGGAGGTATATATTTATTCATGTTTACACATGCACACGTACTTCTGTATAGCTCTTCTATTCCTGTTGTTGAAAAGCAGGAATTTTACCATCAGAACCTTTGAAGTAGTAATACTCAGCCTTTAGATTTCATGCTGAATTCTACTGGCTTATGGGCCCAGCTTCATATGTAGAGACACGTTATTCAGAGGCAGAAATTAACTACAGGTAAGCGAAGTGAAGCACACAGGATCGTGGGTCAAGTAGGACTCAATTGTGGGTATACTGGTGTGGAGCATTCTCTTCTGTTCACTCTTCTGTGGTATGTTTCTAAACATCTATTGCAACACCAGTGGTCTGAAAAGTCAGCAGTAAAATCACAGTTGATTTGAATGCAATGACAGCACCGGTATTGCTAGTTACACAAAGATTTCCAGTGACGTGAAAATACGAAGTCTGGTTTGCATTAGAGAAGTAGTTCCCACCTCTTGCTGTGGGACTCAAGCATTATTTGATTAATTTTTTTCCTGGCAGGTAGTGGTAAAGAAACCACACCACTATAAGTGTTTATAAAGTTTAATCTGATATACTACTTTCAAAATTCTACAGCATCTGATTTCTCTTCAGAATCCATAAAATGGTGGCAATGTGTTATCTTTCCCGACAAGTGAACAGCAAGAATGTTGTAAATTTTCCATATAAACATTTGAATTGTTGGTATTACTAAGTGTCACAAATCAAAATCAACATTCTTACTAATGACAAGATCGAAATTTTACTGAAATAACGTGTCTCAAGACAAGGGATAACAGTTCAGGAATTATGTTGAGTTGTTCAGTACCTTAATGGATGACCTCATATTCTGGTATCAATAGATCATCAGTGTCTTACAGCCACATGATCTTTTCATCTTAGTCAGTGCTGCAGTCACTGTTAAGTTTTGTGTCACAAAACAAGTTTGAATTCAGCTGATGCACAGCTTTTTGGAATACTTTGAGACAGAAGTTAATGGTATCTGTGAGTACCTTAACTGCATTATAGTAAATGACGGGGAAACTAATTGGAAGTTCCACCCCCCCCCGCTCTGTATTTTGATATTTTCCAAGACAGGGATAGGTGGAATGGATTTTCACATCACATTGCATTTTATGTTAAGTATGCTATGACCATCATTTATGAAGACAGATTGATTTTTAAATCATTCAGGCAAAATACTGAAACTCGGCGCAAGAGAAAAGCAAGAACATATCACTACATTACTGTGCAATTGGGTCTGAAGAAGCCTATGTGGAAAACCAGATGGACACAAACTGAAAAAAATTTGCAAGAACCAGTAGCGAAGGATTTAAATCAGGTGAGATTACAAGTGCTTTGGTAGCTTCTGCTGTAGATTCCAAGTTGCCATCTCTTTTCAATCTCAGTGTATCTTTACCCCATGCACTGAGGTGACCCTTTATTCAACCTAGGCTTGGATGAATTTTGTGCTACCTTCCAGGAAAGGAATTGTTTTTTTGCAGGTCCCTCTTGTATTCATTTTGAGAAAAGGATTAAATCTTCCCTCTGACCAAGCATACAAGCATGCTAAAGTGCAGCCACTTCATGCTCCTGGCCAAACAAAGAACAAAAATACCCACAATAAGCAAAAGCAGATGGCTTCAGTGGCAGGAAATGAATGAGCCAGACTGCAGGTAAAATGGTTCTCTGAACACATCGCGGAGGTTTGTAATGACAGGTTCTTTGTTATCTGGGGCCTCCCCACAGGAGGCCAGATGTCTTCTGTTGTGAAAGAAGATAGATAGGGATGCTCTTCCTTTTCCTCCCCCTTTAACTTATGGCTGTTTAAGTTACTGCTAATGGAAGTGAAAGCCTGTTTTCCCCCTTGCTCTCTGATGTTTTTGGAAACAGAAGAGATAGTTAGTGAAGGGGTATTCTGATATGAAAGAAAAGGCCCAGAGCTGGCCTTTACCTCCCCGTGACCCTCATTTTAAAGAACAGGGAGGTCAGTGCTGCTAATTGCACTTGAAAGGATTAACCACTAGATTGCTTTCATTTGGTAGAACAAAACTATTCTTTAGTCTCAAAGCTGGAAAAATGTATCAGTGAGACATTTTCAGTATGAAATGGATGACTTGGTTTGGCTTCTTATACCAGTACTGAAATTAAACAGAGGATTTAAATATTTTTACAGAGGGGAGCGCAGGAGATGGGAGAGAAGGGGGAACTACATCTGCTGCTCAGACAGAACAGATTTGCAGCAGAAGTAACAATAACCCCCTTCCTGCCCTCATAAAAGGTTATCACAGGAGTATCAACAGACCATAATTAATTACGGATATTAGGTGTGCCTCTGTCACTTGGTGTAAGAATGGCTCTTGCATTAGACTGAGGTTGCACTGCAAGAAAAAGATCTTAACCCAATTCCTGGACACAGTGTTCCAGATTTAAAATCTTTTCTGTACATTGATTTCACCTGAGAATTAAAGCTAACTTACTTTTGGAATAGATTCTTAATTCCCATTGTTCAAATAAAGTGAGGTACACAAAACTTAAATTTGGAAACCATTTTTAACCTTATGAAACTATTTTCCAAAAGTAACAAAGAACAGCTTATATAAGCTTTTATCTGACCTCTGCTTCTTAAATAAAAAAACATGTTTTCAGGGAAATGTGTCTTGGAAGTAACTCCCCCCACCCCTGATTTCTCTCTGGTTCTTGTAAAACATTAGGTCAGTAGGTTCATTTTATTTTTGTTTGTTTAAAGTGGGTGAAAGTTTCCTTCTCAAGCTATTACACTTGTGATTTATTTTTTTTTTTAAATATTACAGCAATCTTTGTTTAAGAAATACAAGAACAGATGGGAATGTCAAAAGACGATCAAAATTCATACCAAAGGAAATAGCATTAATCATTGTAAAAAGCCAAAAAAACCCCTCAATAGCAATAAGAACCAAATGAATAAGAAATGTGTTGTTTCTATAGGACTAAGACATGATTGCTGATTTTTTTTTTTTTTTTTTTTTTTTCTCATTGCCTGGCACATGAACTCACAATATACTGAACAGCTGTGCCATTATATATGCATATTTAAAAACAATCTTTCTCCTTCTGACTTCAAGCCTGTGTTTCTTGTGCTGTTATAGTTCATGCCTGCTTCATGTACACTTGAAACTTAACTAGCATCTCTACTTGCAAATGGAGGAGATGTGTTCTGGTTGTCCACTAAAATGCATTTTTATACGCGTTCATTTGTGCAGATAAGCATACAAATCTGAAGATAAGTATGACTTGCAGAGTACATTTATATCCTGTGTTTTAAGCGATATTAACTTTGATTGCAATATCTTGAAGCATTAAAAAACATAGTAGAGATCAGTTGTATGGATTGCTGTGTAAGCGTATAAAGATTTTCTTGAAGTCTTTTTCAAGGCACTGTTTCTGTATTCACCCCGGTGTGACGGTGTCCTCCTGGAAAGTGTGCTACAGGTGATAATTTAGCCAGATTTGTTGAGGAAAAAATCAGAATTTTTGTTTAAAAAAGAATCTGTTGTAATTTTTCAATCCGTGTCACTTTGACAAGATTTAGTTTTTTCCTTCAGTAACACACTTCTGAGAATATTCAGAAATATTTATCCATCTTATATCGTACCTCTAATGAAACATTTTTTTTCTACCTTAAGACTATAATTTTTACCAATGTGAATTTTTCTGGCAGAACAACCTAGTATGATAAAAATACATTCGTATAACTCTGCTTGTAAATATATAGCTTAGTTCTACTACCTCTGCCAGCATTAGCTGTAACTGGTATAGCCTGGCAAAGACACACTTGTTTAATTACATTCACATGTGATGACTCTGCCAGCAGTGCTAGACATACCAGCAAAAATTTCATCAGCATAGACAAAGTCTTATTTATGATGCTCAAATCTGCACTATTACTGTAGAAGAAAATACACAGCAGATTCATAGTCTGCCTAATTTAAGGAAGTCTTGTCAGAAATTTTGTGGTCAGAACCACCTTCTTCCCTATTTCTTCTCTCTGCAAATTACTTTGTCTTAGGTCCTGCAAAAAGATCTACATTGTCAGACAACTCCTATGGTGCAATGAGCTCTTTCTGCCACTTAGAATACAAGTATGTGGCATCTACAAAATTTTAGCCATAGTGACACTTGTTAAGTTAGTGTTTCCCAAAATAATAATGATATTATATAATAACAATAAATGATTAACTAAATTAATTTGTTTGAAGTAGTCTAAAATTATCCAAGAAGCTGAGAATAATCTTTATATAACAGTATGTGAATGGCACTGTAGAAATCATGCACTTTATGATGATGTTTAAAGAAATCGCTATTTTCTATTACTAGGACAATTTTCCAGAATTAATCTTGAAAGTACATAGTTTATATTCTATTCACTTAATGTGGTCTTTCATTTTGTACTGTCCCCCCTTCCCCCCCAGTTTCAGTAAGCTTTTGATGTCATGAAAGTGAAATCAGTATTACTGGGTAAAGCACAAAGAAAACAGCTGAAACAAAGTATTATTAATAATAAATAGATGGCATGCTAATTCCTTTTTACAGTTAGAGAGATCACGCCTTATGGCAAGAGGGGCCAAGTCCTCCTATCCCCACCTCAGGAAATAATCTTCACTGTGATGAGAGATCATGTCTGCAGGTTCAAACACAGCAATAGTTAACAAAGCATAACTGTTTTCAAATAAGTAATTCTAATCAGACTGCTCATCTGAGTAGTTCTACAACCTCAAGTGTGCACGACATGAGGTCTGCACCTTACTTTTGGACAAACACCATAGCCATTATTAAGAGTACAATCTATTTCCACATTTCAGTTAGTTAAATATAGTTATGTTTGTGCAGTTTATCATTAAAAAAAATACTTCTAGACAGACATCTTACTCTTTTCCTGCACAACACTTTGCATTTTTAATCAATGTGTGCATAAATGAAAAGAAAAAAAGCAGATTATCATATTGTCCTTTGTAGTTCTCTTTCAAAATCTCCTGATGATAGTCTACAAGGAAATAATAAATTGCTTCTATTGTGGAAAGGTATGTATCTGGCTTTCCCTTCTGATGACGCCAGAAGCAAGTTTTCCTTGTCTTCAACTCAATTTGCAGTAACCCTGTCAAGAAAAAAGGTACCAGATTAGACAATGTGGATTGGTGGATGGAATGCCAAACAAGGCTTTAGTTTTGTTTTCTGACTTATTTGCATGCAGGCTAGTAGCAAATTTCTCTTCCTGTACCTCCATTTTTCATCTGTAAAATGGAGGCAATAATTTTATTCTCCTTTGTGGACCGCTTTGAAATTTGATGAAAAAGTGCTTAAGTTCTAGGTTACAGTCCTCGTATTTGCAATTAAAACTTACAGGTTATCTTTGCATACAAAACAGCCTCACAGACCTCAGTAAACTGCAGGGTCTCTTCAGATGGGAAGAGTGAAACCCACACTCACAAAGACTCATCAATGTTCATAAAATGATTAATAAAACTTCATCTTTTGCAAAGCTAACACCTTTCAAGTGTAAAACAGAATCTCTCAGACTGTCAGTTTTGCTGAACTGAAGAGTATTTGCTAAGAGCCAGACACTTTTCACTTATACTTGTTAAGTAACTGAAATCTCACTGGGATTACTTAGGAGTAAGCATGACAGAATCTGGTCATTAATTTTATTAGTAACTAAAAGCATTCCCACTGGAGATGAAAGAAATAAATTTGGTCTCTGTATGGCCTACGAAAATCTTTTATCTACTATAGTGTCTGTAATTGTTTTATTATTCAGATGAATTTTAAACATGTGTCTTGATGTTTATGTTCCTTAAGATGCACAAACTACTCAAAAACACCTTAATGTGTAATCACTTTGTAAATCAGATGGACAGTTGGATTATAAAGAATAGCGTATACATATGTCAGTACCAGGATCAGGTTGTAACATTATCTTTTTATAAATGTTAAAATCGGATACTAAGTGTGTGTCATGGGATGGTATAGTAAAAGTTGGAGGAAAAAAAAAAAGTAAAAAAGTAATAGTATAAATAACAATACGGTGTAAGAACTGCTTGGAAGTTATGGACAGGGAAGTTTCAGTAAGGTCCAAATTCAGGAGTGCAAAATGGCGTACAGCCCAGCACTTGTAATTCTATACTTTTCACCGTCAAACTATGTTTAATTCTTTCTAGTGTAATTGCAAGATGGATTTTTGCTTTGCAGTTATGAATGTATGATATCTTGCCCAGTAAAAGAAATCTCTCCTACAGTGCTTTTAAAAAAAAAAAACAAAACCAAACAAACTGGACAGGAGATTACATCACTAAATTTAGATGATATTCTTGGCATTTGGGAACTAAAAATTCAAAATAATGTACTCTAATTATTACTTCTAATAATCCTATACATGTGTATTCAAAATAGTAATAGGAAACTGCATTGAGCATGTTTCCCTCAAGAGGTTTTAATGCTTGAATTCTCAGCCCTAACCAACGTAAAAAGTTTCTTCCAATTCAGGAATGTTTCCTCCTTAACAGCAGTGAACTAAATTTAGGGGATGATTCCTCCCATGTAAACTCCCACTTATTTGTGGATTGAATACAACCAAAAGTTCAATGAAGGCAAGATCACTGACACTAGTGAGCTTACCACAAATACAGGGTCAGTTATTTTCAAACACAGAATATTAGGAGTTTTGTAACAAAAAAAAAATAAATAGAGGGGGTTAAGGGTTACAGTTTACTAAGCATGCTTCTATCACCTGTGCTGTGTTTGTATTTATACAGCCAAAGGCAGTGTTTTGTTACAAATACTGACTGTTTGTGTGAAACCTTACAATACCAAGAAATTGGTTGAACATGTTGGTTTTGCTTTCTTAGCTTCCACATACTTTGAGCTCATTAGAAAGAAATGTTTCTATGAATCTGAGATCAAGTCAAACAGAAGTACAGCTACCTTTAAATCTGCTTAAGTAATGTAACCAAATTTCCCCTACGCAAGTTATTCTCCTGCATGTGTCTTACAGCAGACAATACTTTTCAGAGAGATCTCCCACCTTTCCTTAAGCCGCCATTTTTTTTCCTGATATGCTGGATGCTATTATTGCAGCATAGTCCCTGTGCTCCCTCCACTATAATATTGAAATGCTCAAACCTGTAGGTTCCTATATTTATCATTTGGTCACTGATGTTACATCTAAGAGAGATTCCAAGTTCTTACCAACAAGATGTATGTAAGGTGTAAAGTTTATGTATCTGCTGAAGCCTGTTGCTTACTCTGAGCTTTCCATCACCTCTTCGTCGCTACAGTTTGTACAGTGAAGCAGGTTCAAGAAATACCAGTGTTGAAAATCTTAAGCAATCAGTAATTATGGTTTGTACCTATGGTAGCTAGTAAGAGTCCAAGCTCTTACTAGTGGCCCTATTGTTATTTTAATTATACAGTTAATTTCCTGAAGATGTAGCAGCTTGAAAATGCTATTTCAGGCAGGAATTCTGCTCCTTTCCTAATCTTTTAGATTGCCAAGGTTTACATACCTTGGACTCACCTTGCCTCTGCTATGGCCCCCTTCATATGTTATTTTAGAAAGAATGTGGAAACTCATGAGAGAACTCCTACTTTTTGTTTGCATCACACCCTCAATTATGATTTCTGAGGGAAGAAGAAAGATGAAAATGTGAGAAGAGGACAAGAGATTTGTCAGAAAAAGAGAAAGAGGGTAGTTTACCTCGGAGAACATTAACTTACTGCTCTCAAATATCCTAGCTGTGAATAGGCAAAGGCTCCCATTTTCTTGCAGAAATGAAAGCAAACACAGAAGCTTAACCCAAACTGCAAAAGGAGATGTATGATTCAGCCTTGTACAAGAGAATGCATAAGCTAATAAATAAAACATTTGGCTAATGCAAAGTGGATCAAACTTATAGGAAAAAAATTCCACAGTAATGTTTCTTTAAACCATGTTGATGTTGCCAATAAGGTTCATCACTCATATGAGAAAGTAATCATTAACACTGATGCAACTGTTTCCTTTCTGATCTAGTGATCACTTTTAATGAAGTAATCAATCGTAGACATTACCAACTTTCAAATATTTCCTGTCTTTAACAGAACTGATTTAGTTTTGCTCTCTAAAGATGTATTACACCACTTTTCCAAAAAGATACAGAATTATTTTTTGTCCAAGTTTTCTAGGCTGTTTGTTGTTTTTTGGTTTGTTTTTTTTTTTTTTAAAGATTGATGTGCTCATTTGCTTTCTCTTGCAGTACAATTAGCTAGATTTACTCTATATATAAATGCAGGCTTACAAAACACAGGGCTTTTCTTGGCATTTCTTGGCTTCGTTAAAGTTTCCATCCAGTATTTCTCATAACTTCATCTTTCTGAAAAAGTACGGCAATTACTTTTCATTTGGAATTATGAACATTCATTTTTGAATATACGAGAAATATTTTGTTGGATGATGACTTCACTTGTAGTTGAACTGAAAAATGACAATGGTTCTGTATTTTTCATGTGTGTATGACATAAAAATGTCATCAGTTTAAGGAAACTCTGCCTCATTCATCTTGGAAGGCAAAATTGCAATCTCTAAAAGGAGTATTAGTGCAACTTACGTCCTTTATAACAGGCACTAAGGAAACCAATGAATGCACGGGTTGTGCTCACTGTTCATAGAATGATAGAATGGTTTAGGTTGGAAGGGACCTTAAAGATCATCTAGTTCCAGCCCCCTGCCATGGGCAAGGACACCTTCCATTAGACCAAGTTGCTCAAAGACCCCTCCAACCTGGCCTTGAACAGTTCCAGGGACAGCGCATCCATAACTTCCCTGGGCAATTTGTTCCGGTCCCTCACCATCCTCACAGTGAAATTTTTTTCTTAATATCTATTCTAAATCTCCCCTCTTCCAGTTTGAAGCTGTTGTACCTGCTGTATGGAGGGCAAAATTCTCCTCTGGGTGTGGATAGAAGAGACTGACATGCATGACACTAGTCACACCTCACAGCAATCCTGAAAGGTGCTCAGGGAAGCAGCAGACTGGAATACGGCTGGAACAGAGATGAAGTTACAGAAAGAAGGGAAGATTCCACCAGATCAGCATTCACATGGGGTAACTGTAAACCAGTCTCTAAGAGCTCCAAAGTAACAACAGTCACAAATTTTTGGCTGATATAGTGCCTAAGCTTCCATGGAAATCTTCAGTTCCTCTGGCTGCCTGTTACTTTTCTTAAATTCATCCTTTTAAAATAAGTTCCAAATGCTTTACAGTAACTTGCAACATGCAATTACTCTAATCTTTACAGTAATATTTCAATTTATTTGATAGAGTATGTTTTGTGTTAAACTAAATATTTAGTAACAGGATTTTAATTAGGCAATACATTATACTAACGTGTGGGATTCTTTAATGAACTGACTAGACAGCAAGGCAACAGTCATCTTGCATGTAAGAAGTCTGTGAAATTCCTTGTAGGGTCCAGTGCAAAGCAGGCACTAGTAAGCAGTTATATATATTACACAAACTTGATAGCTTGCCTCCCAGCTAAGTGCACCTTTTTCACTAATGAAGGTATTTTCAAACTCCTGTTTATCTCAAAGGAAATGGAATGCTATTGCTAAAATGTTTTATCTTTTGTGGTTTTATTTAGAATACTTAACTGTAAAGTTCTTGTAATGAACCTAAGACAAAAAAACCTTTGCAGAATTACAAGTTTTTGCTTTCAGAGATGGGAAGGTGTGGAGGGCAAGCAGGCATTCTCTTTTTGTCTGGAAAGTAGTGAGGTCATGGAATGATCCTGAAACAAAGAACTTTACTAGAAAAAGAAACCAAGCCATGACACACTTGCACTGTATCTCCTAGACCCCTCAATCACCTTCCAGTGGCCTGTCTGCCACTAGCGTGTACAAAAATTCTCCCCTGGGTCTCCTGAAAAAGCAGATAGCCACCTGCAAAGGAACTCTTTCTGGCTTCCTTCAGAGGTCATTCAAACTTCTGTTCTATTGTCTAACATGGCAGCTTCCATTCTGTGAGATTGAGGAAATTTGTTCCAATAGAGAAGTAGGAGAAATAAATGTAAATGCTCTCTTATTACTAGTCTTACCATTTTGCAAGACAAAGTATATGACATGAAAAGTAATGGAGTCTTTGGCTCAGGAAGTCTTCTACAGCACTGAAATAGGCTGCTGAATCTTTCATATATACTCAGATATAGGGTTAGCACTTATATCATGCTCTGTTATATAGACATGTATTTCCCTTAATTGTTTCTGTAGCAATAACATCTCAATATCAACTTCTTTTTTTACCTTGAAGTCGTTCATCAGTTATTATTTTGTTAGTTTGATTCCAGGTACTGTCAATAAATATTATTTTCTTCAGTCTAGTGCCTTCGCTCCTGTTGTTCGAGATGCATTCGGTTAGATTTTTTTCTTCTTCTTTAGGTTCTATTTTTGCTTGCTTAAGGAATGGCTCTCTGGAACAGTCATCGTCCTTATCACAAACACCTTTCTTACTGTATTTTTGGAGATGAAAAGCAATATCTTTTACTGAAACTGAATTGGGGCCAGGAAATACAAGTGCTATCTAAATGAAGAAAAGAAAGAAATCTGAGTGTCAACAAAACGTAATAAAACACCAGAAATTGTTTCATTAAAAACCAGAAATTTTCTATGCCCACCTACAAACATTTAAGTCAGGAGAAGATGAAAAGGTATCTCTTAGAAAATTGTTGAAAAGAAGACGATGTTAAAATAATGAATAAAGACACTTATTAGAGATCTTTAAATGTCACCTCCATGCCTCTACTACTCACTCTAATACTATTGTAAAGTCTTTTTTCAGCCAAATCAATGGTGTCAGCCCTGAGAGGAAATCCAAATTTCACTTATCGTTTCAGTATATGGGCCAGAAAGAATAGTTTCTAATTTCATTCACAAATTTAAGATCAGAAGAAATAATCTCTTCTGTCCTTGTGTCTCTGTCCTTGTGTCTGCTAGAGGTCCCACAAATATCTTGCATAAGGAAAAGCAGTGATGGCCTTACTTAGTATTTTTTTCAGTAGCTTACTGCAGCATTCAGTATCTGTGACTTTGGACATTACAAAGCCGCTGCACTCTCGTCCCACTTTCGCCTGCCTTCCCCATTGCTCTTTCTGCTTTTTTTCAGCTTCCTGCTTCTCTGCCACCTATGCTTTCCTTCATGGCTCATTCCTTGAAGAAAATAACATCTCTCTGAGATATCTACATTAACCTCTTCTTCATGTAGTCAAAGAATAACAGAAGTGTTAACTAATCAGCTGTGTAAATATTAGATTTCAGATTAATACACCATTTAAATGAGCATATAAATTCAAGTTCACAGCTCACATTTTTCAGGGTCTGCACTGCCTGTGGTAGAAATCAGTTGTGTTTCAATAGGTTTTCTCAGTAAGAGCGAATGTTAAAAATTTTAAGGAAGTTTAAACACTGCAGCTGCTGAATATGATGAGCGCAACTTCTAACCACTGTTTAACTTGCTCTAAGTTGAATATTTTCATATGTTTGTGCAAAATACTTGTGGTACACAATGAATCAAATTATCCATTATCTAAGGTGGTGAGCAAAGGAAATCCAAGCTGGTTAGATAGCACTACAGTTTTTCCATGCTTTGGAGGACAGACCATAACCACTGTACAGTTGTAGGCCCAAGCTTTGAGAGAGCTCAAGATGGAGCAGAGTGGATTAATAGAATAGTGCTTTCCTCCCGCTCCTTCCCAGCAGGTGCAGTAACACTGCAGGAGCAAGTACAGAAGATACCTCTGCATCTCCCCAGCACAAAGCACTGCTATGTATATAGAATTTCTTACTTCATGTCGTTTTTCTTCGTATTCTGGAATGCAAGGGTATTTATAAATTGTAACATCATCAGGTGCCAGGAGCTTAGCATGCACAGCAGTACTTTTGCCATCTGTTTCATTTGGGTGTTTAATAATGTCAATCTTCAAAGGTAACTACAGTAAGAAAGAAAAAAAAAGAAAAAGCAGTATTTATGATCACATATACAGGTACAAAAATTTGTACAAAAATTATGCAAAATCGAGGAGAAATCCCTATGGGCATGTAATTAAGACATATCTGACAATTTTTGACAATGTTTTTCTTTTAAGAAGTTTAGACCTAAACTAGAGACAAGTGATAAGAAGCACCTGTTACATTCTTTCAGTTAATACAAATACCTAAGTATGCAATGAATGCAATTTGGAATGCTGCAGTAGTAGTGTGGTAAAACCTCTAGAAATAGTATCAATAAGGTGCATAAGATGTGGTCTTAATTTGAGCAAAACAATGGTTCTAAATTATGAATACATATCTGTATTAGGTATTCACCCTATTGCAAGAATGGCCATTGCAATGAAAATACACCTAAATCTACTAGGTCAAATTTTCAAAGTACTTTTAAAGTATTTTTACAATGCTTTCAAAGTACAGAGTGTCTTCAAAATGCATTTTAGTTCATGCGTGACTTTGCAAACTGTCTCTCAGTCCTCTTTGATGGTTTCTCCAAGTATTATAGCTGAAGGGCTTTACACGTTTTATTCTTTATTTATATTTTAAGAGTGGTTATCTGAATTATGCAACCATGGTATGTAGAATGCCTTTTAGCTCACATATTATGTAAAATTCACTCTTGGTTATGGTCAAATCATATTTTTTGTTCACAATATACTCTGTTCTGGCCAGAGTTTTTAGGAACTGAATGAAGGCAAGAGCACTGTAAAGAAACTTTTAAAAACTAAGTGAAAGCATAGTCATTTGCATGCAAAGCTGAGCGACCAGCTTATCTTCTCATCTAGTAGACACATGTTTATGTGAGGACTGGAATATTGTCTGTGTTTTTACATGTAACTCCTCAAATAAGAACAATAAGTTTATCTAACTGTAGTTTATTGATACTTATAGTTGTGTTAAAGCTTTATGTTTCCATAAAGAATGACTCAGAAAAGAAGTGGTCACAGACAGACTGATTGTTCTCTGTGCCCAGTAACTAAAAGGCACAAGAATATGATTAAAAACTTGTAAGAAATATTAACCTTCACAGTTGGAATTTCTTTGGTTGGGACAGTTTCAACTGGAACAAAGCATGTATAACAATAAAACATCCTTGAACTACTGCATCGGGGGCATTTTGATCTCCCACTCTTTTTTGCCTTTTCAAGTACTTCCTGCGATGCTAACTGCAATCGTTGAAGTGGGTTATCTTGAAACGATGATGGAGTCTGCAATTCTAGAGTTTCCAAACATTCATTATTTCTTTTTGGTCCTTGAGACTTTTCTTCATTTAAAAGTGTAGATGAATTCAAAGACATGGTTAGCTGAAACAGACAATATGTGGTAGCTGTTACATAAAAATCCAATAGACTATGAACTAATTTATTGGAAATGATTCTTTATGATCCTATTTAGTGAAAAATACTCATCAAAGGTTATTTCCTGTAACAGAAAGAATAATGAAATCATCTGATTCTAACACCAAGAACTCCAAACAGATTTCAGGACAGCATGATATAAACAGCTAGAAAGAACTTGAGATCTGTATTCTTAATGGATATATATGCACACTCATCATTTTACTAAGGTAAGTTATCCCACTTGCTTAACTTCTGCAGAATTATCTTTTTTTCCTATTGGTAGGATCAGTGTCTAAAAGCTTTTGAAAACACTGGTAGACGCTATTTACCTGGATGAGCAGTCCTATTAATCTTCATCATGACTACTGACAACGAATTAAATGTCTACATGACAGAAATCCGTAAGAGAAAAGTTGATTGTACAAATTTAGATCTCTATCCTGCAAATTGTTGTGTGTGGGCAAACCAAACTACACAAATGCAAACTTTGTTAGATAAAAGAAGTCTTCCAGGATCAACGCTGGAGGCTGAAAAATTAGTCTTGTGCGCTAAAGCACGGCTGTGGTGCTCCATATACCAGATAGTATGTGCTGACCCAGTCTGGACTCATTCTGCAAGTTTGTATTTATTTAATAATGTTGATGGATTTTTTTCCAGGCTTTCTTCAGGACAGATGGTGTCTCACCCTCTGCAGCTGGCATAAAGTTTTCATTGTGTACTCTGAGTAATGTATCAGAAATACAACTGTATGCCCATAGCTGATCCAGACAGAATTAGAATTACTGTGTGCAGAGGTTCACAGTCACAGTTCTAGCGAAACCCTTCTGACTCAGGGCTCCTCTCTGGTCTTCAAAGCAGCCCACAGACAGAAGTCTGCACAGCCTGCGGTAGTTATAAACTGCTTTTTGTACTCTGTGCTGCATCACTTATAATGAAAAAAGTCATTCTTAGTATTTACTTTCAGCTAATTTAGGTTTACTTTCTCATGTCAGGGATCACACTTGTAAAATGATGTAACAAAACAGCCACGTTTAACAAAAACAAACAAACAATAATTCCTGAGATGTGATCCAAAATTAAGTGTTTAAATAAAACCAAGTGTAAGTTAATTGAAAAATAACAAAAACAAAACACTTGGCTAACTTTCCAGTAAAAATTTAAAATTAATCCCAGAAAAATTAGTTGTTATTTTCTGGTAAAATTAAATACTCATGCACGCTATGATACCTTCCCCTCCCCCAACAACAAGCTCTAACTTTTGAAAGGTCAGGGATGTCCATTCAAATAAACACAAAATCTAATATGCATACAATTTTATAATGCAATTTGCTATTAGTATCTCTGAGATAAAGCAAATATACACTACACCTCAGACTAACCCGTACTATTATCAAATTTCCTCAAGAAGCAAAGAGCGCGAGAGGCCCTGTGATTTGACACGCGTTCCCAGCCTGCAAACTGATTCTGCTCAATATAATGTCTGGTGGCACTGTGGTGTTCAACGGTGACACCCCGAAGCACTTCTGTTGGTGATACTGACAAGAGAGGTGCTGCTCTAATGGCACAGAAAAACCTTTGTGGTCTCAATAGCTGTTCACAAAGTTACTGCAGTATACTTTAAAAAAAAAAAAAGACAGCTATAGAGTTTACGCAGCTTGTAAGATCCAAATCTAGATTCAGGCAGAAAAGGGTAAGGCTGTAAATAACAATTCCATCTACACCTTAATCTCCAAAACCCAGATACACCACTGCCGCTGGAAAGTACCCTCCACGTTCCAACTGCAATTCTAAGACAACTTAAAATCTCAGTCAGGACAAGTTTATAAAGTGCCGGACAGTGTGCCCATCTGGGGCACCGCTGGGTGGTCACCAATGTCTGCTGAAGGCTGTCGGGCCTCAGCGGGCGGTGTAACAGCTGCTCAGGCGGCACCAGATGCCCTCAACCCCCATCAATGGGGGAAGATCGCGGTCGGGCCGTTTACAGGACGGGGACTTTCCGTGGCAAGAAGGGTTTAGGGCAGGCGCGGACCTTTGCCGTTGTCATGTCTCGCAGAAAAATAACAAAGCGATTCTCCTACCTAGGCACGACTGACCGGCCCCGCAGGGACACC
>NW_009648559.1:2817286-2844994 GCF_000708025.1 Charadrius vociferus
GGCCGCGGCGGTCGCCACAGAGGGCCGCCCGGTTCTTCCCCGGCCCTCAGAAGTCCCGGAACGAAAGTGTTGGGCTCGGGCGCCGCGGGGAGGAGGGGCCGGAAGAGGGTGGCCGAGAGAGTACTTTTTGGCGGGGAACGGTTGCTAAGGGTCCTTAGCGACAGCCCCACGGGACTGACGGACTGACTGACTGACTGACTGACAGACTTACAGATTCTAATGGACTGGCTGACTGAGTCACCGACTGACAGACTAGCTGACTGACTTACTGAGTAACTCACAGACTGGCCCTCGGACTGACTGAATCACGGACTGAGGGACTGACAGACTGACTGACAGCCGGCTGGCCTGAGGACCCTGCAATAAAAAAAAAAATAGCCTGAACGGAAACCACATCCTGTTACCTGCAGGGGAGAAACCTGCCCTTTCCAGCTGGTCTCCATCTCGGGTTTACCCATCCCCTGTGAAAGTCCCCAGCCCTTCCTGCTCCCTGAGGCGGTTCCTCCATGTGATGTGGTGCTGCGCCGTGGGGCCTGTCTGCTGGGTAGAGGTCGCTATGCCCTGTGATGGGAGGTTGGAGGTTTTGTTTTGCTCCCTTGTTAACTCCAGGGGAGACAGACCACTTAGATTTTTTTCACCTGTATTTTTTCCCCCACCTAGTAGTGTACTTACTGCATACTTAGAGTTGACACTAAGCGCTGGAAGAATTGAGTGGCCGAATTCCTTTCTTGTTTTGCCTCTCTCTCTAAATAGGAAATGGGATCTTTTCTGTGGAATTCCTTGGCCTGGTCGAGGATCCAGCTCTACAGTAGCATTTACCCAATATTCAGTGTTCAGTAACTGCATTTTTAGGTTGAAGTGACTGAATTAAAACAGTAATTTTGGTATAGAGGATATTTCTCTCAACTCAGTGAAAAAAAGTCTGTGATATATTAGTTGTAATAGCCTTAGGGGAAGTAGTTGACATTGTAGGCAGATTTTATACCAAACTTCCATCTCAGTTACACCCCAAAAACCTCACTAACTCCAGCGGTATTACATTTAGTGGCTGAGGATTTCTACCAGCATTCTGTTGTTACTCGTTTTGTTTTGACTTGATGGTTTTTTTTTATGCTAGCAGTATGTAATACATCGCAGTAGTAAGAAAAAATTATTAATTTCATCATCCATATTTCTTATCTCCTTACACTATGACTATACGTCTTTATGTGCAGTAGTTAATTACGTCAAAATAACAAAATGTTTATTGGACACAAAGAAGACTTCTGTAATAGTTTCTAAAATTCTTTCTTGCCAAACTTAATTATAGTAGATTTTACTAAATGCACCATCTCTTACTTTGTTTGAATGATTTCTTTGGGTGCTGAATCCAGAACTTCTTGTTTGGGAACAAACAGAACCTGGTCATCATTTAAAAGCAAGCTCTGAAATCTGAATTTCTCCTTTCTATACTTTTATTCTCTACAGTTATTTTCATAAAAGCTGTGATACTAAAAAAAAATGTTTTTAGGAACAGTTGCTATATCATTTTTGTGGGCGGCTCTCGATTTCACAATTTGCTAGAAAAATAATTCTTTTCAAACCAGTATTTCCCACGCTTGGTTTCTGCTTGGATGTAACAGTATAAAGTTTGAGGTTTTAATTACAGTGAACTCAGAAGATACCAGGTAATTGATTTCGGTAAGACTTCTGCTAATCTGCAATCCTCACATTTCTTTCAGCTTCTAAACAAAAACTGAACATGTAAGAACAGAGCAGATTTGCCAGGTAATTGGACATTACCTTTTTCTTCAGTATGTATTTTAAAAGTACATAAATAATAATAGTATAAATATTTTGTATGGAGGTACTGAGAAGAAAATGGAAGTTCTGCCGTAACGATTAATTGTCCTTACATATCTTTCACATTTTTAGCATGTTTTGTGACATCTAAGAATGTGTAGTAGTATTCTGTTTATTGGAAGAAATTACGGTGAACAAGCTTTATATATGCTGTAGTGATACCTTTGACTGTCAGTTTTATCTAAAGTTTAAATATTTGCTAATATGTTATCTTTTAAGGCATTCTGGTGAGAACAATTCTTACTGTATGTCAGTAGAAAATGCAAAAGCTTCCTTTTACTTTTGAAGAATTCTTTCAGTCTCAAGATTTGGTGAGTCCAGCCGCTTATTATTTTAACTACCCATGTGTATGGTGAGGTGAACAGGCAGGAGTCAGGTCCTGAGCAAAGCCATGTGAATGTAAATATTGAGATTTGAGTTTGAGCATAGATTGTATTTCGAAGACCCTCAGGCACTGGAAACCAAGAGGTTTGTAGAAATGGCAAACCTTTAAGAGAGCAGCCTCTCTGTTGTTAACTTCCCTTTTTCTCAAAGGTAAACCATGTAGGAAATTTTTTGCCTGCCGTACAGCAATTTTCTGTTGTTGGAAGCATGCTTGAGTGATGACACTGAATCAAGCATTGTTTAAAATATTTGATCAGTCTACAGCATTACTAACGTAACAGAAAGTCCTCCTGGAACTCTGAGGCGAAAAGTTCTGATGAGTATGAAAAGGCGAATAGCTAGTTTTGCTTTTTAATGAGCTTTCTTTCTTCTTTTTTTTTTTTTTTTTTGCACTGATAAGACTGGTAGGGAAGTCTTTGAATATGCCTTTGTATTTTGTTAAAGAATTTAATATGTTGTGGGTACCAGTGATTTGTTGAAATTACATTCTTTTTGGAGGAAACAGAACATTCCTTCTGAGCTGCCTACATTATTTGCAAGTATCGATTCACTCAAAGCCTTTAACTACAGAGCTATGAGAAAAATTGTTCTTTTGCTTTGAATCAGAACTTTTTCTCTCACAGGAACAAAGAAACAAAAAATGCTTAAAAGTATTTTGATGGGTGAAACATTTTGTTGTAAAATTTAAATTTTGCTTTAAAAGGTATATTTTTAAGAAGAGCAATCTGACATAAAAATGGAAACATTTTCATTTGGAATAATATAAAACCAAAATATTAATATATTTTCATTTTCTAATTGGTTTTACTCTCCCTTTCCCTTTTTACCCTAAAATGAACATATATGTATTAATACTTTGCATTTAATTTGATTGTTTTTTAAAGAAATAATTTGTCTTGCTGTCCTACTATTAAGACAGAACATGTCATTGTCTTTCAGGTATACTAGAGGGTTTAAAAACACATTGATTACTCTTTATTAACACTTACTAAGTTACTTGAGGAAAGTGACCAATTTGATGATTAACTTAGAATGACTATTGTTGGTTTCAACAATTTGCTCAAATGTTTAAACTGCTCGTTTAAATTCTGTGCTAGACCAAGGAACAGAGTTTCTTCCTGTGCTTCCAAGGCTTTTCTCAACAGATGGAAGGCATTACTGTCCTTTCCGAGAACTTAAATTGCACATGATTTTATTTTTCTCTTTAGAAACATAATAACCCTTTTTTTTCTTGAGTTATCTCCTTTTCTAACTAAAAAGTTACAGTCTTTTTAATTACTCTGTGTATGCTATAATGGGTCTTCCTGGCCTATTTCTGTTTTTTCTGTCTTTTTGAGATGATGTAATCATGTCTGAATGCAGTACATGGGAAAGGAGGAAATCTCAGTCTACGTTAATGATGTTGCTGAAATTAGAGATTCTTAGAAGGTATATGCAAAATGCATTTATGCTGGTATTAAAATTCTTTATGCAAAATAAAATTCACAGATTGCCTACCTTAATCTTTGTATTTGTATCATTTTCAGAAATAACTATTTTTACTATGTACTGATTTCAGAAGGAGTGGTCAAGTTGTATCTCTTGATGAGCCTTATTCTTTTGTGGATAAGTGGCAGAAAGATTATTTCTTCAATGCTGTATGTAAATATCTGTATGAACATGTTCCATTGAACATCAGTCCACTCAGATTTGGAGAAGAGAATAAACACATGTATCACTGAACTAGAGAAACATGCTGAAAAAATATTTTCATTACAATGTGAGCCAGCCTATCTAGAGGAACATCTTACTGCCCTTGAACAGAGTAACTGACAGAAAATGGCCCAGATAAGTGTTCACAGCTTTTCCTCAGTTTAAAAGTGTGAAATGTCAAGTTTATAATTTTAGAAAATCTAATAAGGTAAAGTCCCAGTTCTTCCTGGGCTTTAGGAATGTTTTGCTTCAGGCCCAATCAAAGTGCAGGCAAAAGTCTATGAAAACACGTTGTTCTCAAAAAGATCTTGGTGTTAAAAAGGAGAAACATATAGAAAGACCAAAATAGTGATTTTTTTAAGCCTTCCGATCATTCCAGTGATGCAATAGAACTATACAGTGTGTTGTGTTTGTGCACATACACGTTTAGATGTACATCTAGATGTATAAAAAGTCTTTGCCCAACTAGAGGTTTTAATCAATAAAGTCATCAATCCAGGCTCTATTTTTAGCTAAACCTTGCTAATATTTTTAAGACATTGCTACAGAGCAAATTGGTGCAGAGGAAGTTCTGACTCAGACAAGTGAGACGGGGAAAACAAAAGCATGTTACATATTTTTAATTCTTTTTATGGATTAGACAAGAAAGACCCCACTTTCAAGTTTTTCTCTTGGATTCAGAAGTGGGATTACACCTATCTCTGTATGGGGGGGGGAAAAATCCAACTTGAAAAAGTACTGTTTTTTCTTTATATATGCAAAGATATTTTGTAGTCACCTAAAGTCTCAATTTCAGACCATTGCTCTTTATCTGTAGTCTATTCACTGTTCATAGGAGGAATTTTCATAGATGAAAATACTGTTTATATCATTGTGTGAAATAGCATTAGTTAGGAATTAAGTGTTTAAACATTTTTCGGGTTGCCAAATACATTGTTGAGGAGTTGAAGGGTAGAAATGTAGAGATGAGCTTTTTTACGCTACATGTAAAAAAGTACACAGCATTCTATCTTACGAATATGCTTTGAATTGGAAGTCGAAGAAATACCTCTGATACCAAACCAAGGGAAAGGAAAGTTTTGAGATTCACTCATTCAACAGTCAGTAATTTTTTCTAAGACTACATGAATTTAGATATTTTGGCTAATGGAAATTCCAAATACTGTGTAAATATAATGATTAGTTTTATTCATTTGGTACATTATGGTCAAATCTTTGGAGCCTAGTGTCTGGGAATTTCCAATATGCTATATGAGGGACTTGAAGGAGAAAAAATGTGTCTGGTAGTTTGTAATGTCTTGATCCTGGTATTTCTTGGACGTTGGTTACACTTCATCACCGGCCATGAACAGGTTCTTTATTTGGAATATTAATGTGAATACTGACAAAACTGGGCCCTAAATTATTAATGACCCATTGAGTTAATATGTTAAGTGATTCAAAATTTTTAACGTAAGGCCGTATCATATTTGTAATTTGGCAGTTAAAGTTTCTATTCAAGAAAATAACAAATCCTTTGTTAGATTCTTCTGAGACAACTCAGAATTTTGGCATGGGTTTAGTCATTTTCTGATAGACTGAGGTAATCATTTCATATGCTTTGACAGACTCTTAAGGGTAATAAAAGAAAGCAACTGCTAAAGAAAATATTTTTATAAAATGGGGGTCACCAACAAGGGAACGCTTCTGTTGTGGAACATTTTTAAAATTTTACTTTAGAAAAAAATTGGTTATATGTTTGAAATAGTATTTTCTCACTGGACCAGCTATTTAACACAAAGGGAACATAATAATTAGCTTTAGTTGCTAAATGTTTTTCTTTTCTTTTTAGAGCTTTCAGAATTACCAAGAGATTTGGAAGCTCCAAAACTTTGGGACTTAGTTGTAAAAGCTCATCATTTCCAAGTACGTACTCGTTCTTCCAGTGTCCTAAACAGAAGCTGCTGACATGGAGTATTGCAAATATTTTGACACATTCGTCTTTACATTCCATTTTCATACTCCTTTTAGTATCACTTTTAGTGTTTCATGAAGCTACAAAATTGAGAAATCTAGTAGTCATTTATTGTTAGGAGCCATTATTGTTGAAGGATTTTTCTTGCTACCCTGTCCTTATGCCCCAGAGTTGACCAATAATTAAAGTACGGAAACAAATAACATTAAACTAGTATTAAACTTGAAAAGAATCTCAAAAGTAAGGTAAACCTAGAATTAGAATGTAGAATATGTAATTTTATTGCAGTCCTCTTTGGCATATGTTACACATCATCTTAAATTACATGATCAATTTTTTTTTAATGTATCATTAAGTACATAAATCTGACAATGCTCAGGGAGTGATTTAAGATTATGCAGTGAGATAAGTGTCTTTAACACCTACATCTGATTTGCTGAAGGAATTGTAGGATCAGTAAAGTAGGAGTTTGCAGCAAGTATGTAAAACACTTGAATGCTATTATGCAAGTGAATTTCAAATCAATTTCTTCAGTGGGTGAGCATTCACTTTTACTCCACAGCTGGTGGGCATGAACCTCGAGGTTGTGAAACTGATCTTGTAGCAATAGTGTCAGCAGCAGTATGTACATAAGCATTCTTTGATCTGTAATTATCAAACAAATAAGCTGCATATTCCACAAGTACAAAAATGCAAGTGTTCTACTGTTTAAGCTCAACTACATCAAGTGTACACACAAGACTAACTTTTCATGTAACTGTAAAGAGCAGTAGTTGAACACATGAAGAACTAAATTAGTTAGCAGATTTATACCATGAAGCTTAAAGTAAACCTTTAGATGAAATTGACTTTATTTTACTTTGTTTACTTTGTGTAATGGTGCTAGGATTTATAAAAGGTTTGAGTTTGGAATATTTAGGTTAAGAACATAAATCAAAACTGTATGGATTCTGTTACCTCAGGTGATCACTATGTTCTTTATTAAGAAGAGAAGGAAAATATTGATGTGGCAGGAGACTGTGATTATGCACACTGGCTTTGATTCAGTACAGCACTTAGATTCCATCTTAATTGTTGGCTGATAGACTTAACATATGC
Organism: Charadrius vociferus; assembly: GCF_000708025.1. Classification (NCBI taxonomy): domain Eukaryota; kingdom Metazoa; phylum Chordata; class Aves; order Charadriiformes; family Charadriidae; genus Charadrius; species Charadrius vociferus. Next base: position 2,824,257 of record NW_009648559.1, read on the forward strand.
TTCAAATAAGGCATGTTCTTAAGTGCTATTCTGAACCAGGAACTACTGCAATATACTAAAAAAAAATAATCTGTTAATACATTTAGAACAACATCATATTGGATTAAGAGGCGGAATTAATTTAAGAATGTGTGTTTCAGCGGTATTCCTTTATGTTGTCAATGCCTCACATCATAAGATAGATAAACATAAGCTTTAATAATGTTGTACATCTGTATATTAGCACAGAACTATATCTGAATTTATGCTGATATCTGTTTTATGCTTTTTCCTGATTTTTTTTCCCCTTTGAAGCCTAACCAAGAAGATCAAGACCACTTGTTTGACAGAATTGCAGATTTTGTGGCACTTTTTCTTCTTGTTCCCAGGGATGCTAAAGGTGGTTTTTTTCCAGGTAATAGTACAATTACTTAGCATTTTCAATGATGGATAGGTGCTGTATTTGAGCTCATAAAAGTATTAACATGTCACATAAACCAATTTACGTGTATCCAGATTGGCAGCATTTGGCTCTGCAAGAGAGTTGGAAGCCCATGTATATAAATACCAGAGAGAAGAACAATCAGAAATGACAAGGAAAATATAGAAATTATCATGGGCAATCGGAAGTGAATTTTTTTGACCCATATAATGCTTGAGTAGTAAGATTTAATTGTAATAATACAGGATGAGATTTTTTAAAAATGTCTTCTCATTAAATATAAAGATTAGTTAAATATTAACAAATAATACTTTATTCTATACCCTAATTTTAACCCTAAGTGACTTGCTTTAAATATGTCATTTGTTGAAATCAGTATGCTCCAGTCCAGGCTTAAATGGGAACTTTGACTTACACATTGATTAAGCAAATTTTTTGAGATGTGAATACCCCTATTGTTGATACAGTTGCCTGATGTTTCACAGGCATTTAAATAATAAAAGGTTGTACTGATGTTGGTTTTTTTTAGCAGAATGGCTTTGTAATTACTACAGTTCACTTGGATATTTTTACATTTACTAACAAAATTGTAATACAAAATCTCTTTTGTAGCCTTTTTAGATACAGTACTATTCTTATTTTGGCAGTTATATCCTGATTGTTTGTCACAAGTCATTTATGTCACTTTCTATGAAGCACTTCCTGAATCCATTAAATGTTTTAATAGTGATTTTAAGGATGGATTAGTAGACTTAATTTTTCAGTGGATACCAGGTACTGGTAGTTTGGTTTTTTTTCCTTCTCCTTGAGGCAAATTCTGTCTGGACCACGGGATCTGCCTTTCAGTGAGAATCTATTGCTTTTTCCCCTGGTAATTGTGTAAATATATATACATACATAGAAACATTAGTACTAGGAATACTATTGTCAGAGCTGGCTTTCTCTGCTCAAGTGTAGTAATAATAATGATGATGATAATGATAAGATCTTAGTTCTGAATGTTGGTATATAAATATGGATAAATAGTTTAAAACACCAGCCTGGAAAGGAGACAAAGAATCTGAGCTGACTATCCATGGCATTATTTCTCTTTAAGGAACGTGAAACTGGATCTGACATCTCAAAATGTGTTCGGCAAAAGCATGTCAAACAAAGTATGTAACCTGCTTTAATTGTTAAACTATGCTGTATAAATCTGTCCTGACAAACCTGTTTAGTATCCCACAGCTGACACAGTGGAAGCATGCTGCATTCTAATTATTTGTGTAGCAAGATTAGCTGGGCTGGATCTCCCAGTGCTCAATAATGATAAAGTCTTACTGAAAATATGAGACATTTCTGACAGCCTGCTTGTGTTTCTATCTTTCTGTCATGATATATCCAGTTTTGGAACTGTTCCTGTGTGAGATGACCGAGGATGAAGCTTAATTGGCATTTTTCAGTTGGACTTAGTTAAATATTTTTCCCCACTAAATTTAGCTGTGATGTCACTTGGTGTCTAAAAACTTATATGCCTCAGAGTTTGAGTGGATGGGAGAACTGATGATCTCTTTAGAGTTGGATGTATCAGGATGATACTGAAAAAAAAGTGTTGTATTTTTAAGGTTATATATAGGCTCTAATCCAGTCCAGTCATTGCCTTACTGCAGTGACTGTGTTCTGGAGTAATTCTTTTAGCTGTAAAAGTACTTTGCTATTGCAGAATTAGCAAGCAAGATATAATCATACCCAGAGACATAACTTATAATTGAACCGATGAATGCAGATTTAATTTTACTGCTTTCTTCACGATACTGTGTAGGAGAAGTATTCTGGAAGAATCTATGGTAAGCACATAAATGCAATCAGGAAGGAAGACTTAAAATTCAAGCCCTAAGCAAAGCTGTGCTAATTCCTGGAAAAGCTGCTGAACATAGTGAGGATTTTTTTGTGTGTGTTAAAACAGAAGACTAGGAAATGTTCCCTAGTAACTATTTATAGGTGGCCTTGGAGGTATCTCTCTATATAAAATGGTAACTTTGTATAAATATTCTTACAGGATTCAGACTGTACCTGTCCTAGAAGTTTCTATTGGAAGTAGTATTATGCCATTAAATATCTGCATGTATTAACAGGAACAGTTTATGATTTTTAGATGGTATATGTCATTTAATACCCATTCAAAAACTTAGATTTAGAGCAGATTTCTATCTTTAGTGTTCATTTATTTAGATTTCATGACAATGTGGGTTTCATTATCTTGTATGTTGAAGCCGACTGACAAATGCTATAGATATATGTTTTTGATGTAGTTATAAAATACAGAAATATTTTCTCAAAACCTTTCTCTGTGTCAGTCACTATTTGTTGGGCAGAATTTTCTTTTTAGTTACAGAGAACATTGTATGTAGAAAAAGATAACCCTGAAAAATTTAATTTAGGGGAGGTTTACATATTTCAATGTTATATATGCACCAAACTCCAAATGGGCCTGTAACTTGGAAGAGCTGGGTAAACCCGCAGTATACTCTGTAATGTGTAACCACTATAAATAGATAATGGATAGAATTAACTGAAATTTAGTCAGACCAGAAAAAAATCCCAAGAAACTAGGAGACCACTGCAATGGCATAGATTCTGTATCTGTATGAAACTTAGTGTGTGGGAGCTGTGTAAAATTCTACTAGAATCAATATTGAAAACCACTGAATAAAGTAAGTTACGTATTGCTGCCAGAATAATTCACAACCTCAACAAAACATATGCAAATGTATTAAATTAGCAGAATTGGAACAACCACAAAGTAAGGATATTCACTCATATGCAAAACCAAGCAGAAGCAGAAGAGAGATAGCAAAAACTGTGCTGATTGACTTTAAGTGTATGAATATAATTATTTCAGTTAACAGGCTTGGATCCCAAGCCTAAAGTTGACCATGGGCATAAAAATTTGCACATTGGAGAAAGGAAAGAAAGCAATTTTAATTTCATTTGGGAAGATTGATAGGGTGATTTTCAAAATTAAAATAAACATTTTTCTAAATAATTTTTTTTGTATTTTCAGATCTAAACCCAAGGAAATGTTTATGGGAATATGGAATCTTGAAAGCTTTAAGGCTTCCACAGTAAGTCATAGGAGTAAAGATGCTACTGCTAACATACTAGCTAGTGTATCTGCCTGTCCTGCAGCAGTCAGTAAGTCTTGTAAATATTTTTAAACACATAATGCACATTACTTTATGCATTTTGGAATGAAACTGATAATATATTGCAAAATCTAATTGTCAACATAAATTGTTAGTAATATTTTCAGTTTGTATTGCACAAAATCAAAGTATTACAGCAATTAAAAATGAGTTGTGTATTTTGATCGACTCTAAACATATATCCTCCCAATACACTGATAATTCCATTTGATTAAGCTGTAAACAATATTACAAGGTATTTAAAGAAGCTGCTGATACTCCATCTAGCAAAATCTGATAGTTTCAATATGCCAGTTCCTCTAATACTAGCTAAAGTTTTTTCTACTCCTTTCTGTGGTACCTGGCTCCCATTTTAAGTATGTCTTACATTCTAGCCTCTAACTTCTACTCCCATGGTCTTCCCTGTCCTGATGGATCAGATCTTTGGCTTTAATTCTTTCATACTAGCTTGCTGTTCTTTCTGATTGCTATTTTAACATCTTTTCTCAACCTTTTTGTGCTGATGTTGCTTCTAGCTTGCTAGAATGTTATCTGTTTTGTTTCTTCAAGCTAGCCAGTTTCTGTCTTCCTGAAATCACTGTTCTCTTTCTAACAACTACAGCCATCATTTTATGTTACCAATCTTCTCTTACTCATTTTTATCTTCTTTCTGCCCCAACCATAACCAAACAACTTTTCCCATCCTTGCCTTCCCCCCCTCCCATCCTTTTTTCCATTGGCCCATTTTCTGGATTTAGGTCATTCTCCAGTCATCAAGGTAGGAAGACCTTATTTTTGTTGCAAAATAATTCAGAGGAAAGTATCTGGGAGAAAATTCATAAATTTGCATCATACGTGTCATTTAAGGCAGTGAAGTCTGTGATTCTTTGATCTTCCATTTTCTAGAGTATAATTGGCTATATAAAATTGGGGGGTTTATTGCCAGTGTTAAAGATAAGCTGAAGAATGATTTTAGAAATTCTTTAGTAATGAAATCTGCCTGAACAGGAAAAGATATCTCTGTGCAAATTTTCAACCTGCTCTCTTGATAAGTCTTCCCACTCATCAGCCTCTACCATTTTCAATGATATGAGTCTTACAGGTTTTCTCTACAGTTATGTTAAATGCTTAGAAAAAGATCGAGGGTTGTCTCTTGTATCTGTTAATATTAAAGAGACGAGGTTTGGAACATGCTGTACTCAGGAAATCCTGAATTAGCGAAGTACTGCAGACATGTCTGAGGAAGGGAAGTGTTCTGGCATGTGCCATGATTCCCACAAAGCTTTCTCTTGTAATGTAGATGTAAGAGAACTGCGTGGGTTTTTCCCAGTGTAATAGGCTATCTAAGCAAAGAGGACAGTTGCTCTTGAGACCTAGCTTGAGGATTTGGTCTCTGCAAATGAATACAGCTTTGTAGAATCTTAATATGGATTGGCTATGCACATGTGTAACTTAATAAAGTGAATTATTTTACTGTCATTAAGCCTGTTAGCTTTGCTGAATAATTTTCCTTTTTCACTCTAGTATTTGTTTTCAAGTACAATTAAAAAAAAAAAAAGAAATATGGTTTCTTTAAAGTTGAAAGTCAGTGTTACTCTCATCAAGTTACAGTCCTGAAAGGAAATTCTTGTTTACAGAATACAGAGGTTTTTTTGTATGTTGTTCAGTTTGCAGTAAGTTTTTAGAAACAGAAATATGTCTACGTTTTTGAACAGAGGAACATTTAGGTTTAAAAAATAATATGCTTTTGTAAAACCTAAACCCAGTGGAAACATTTGGATGATTTTTATAAATTCCAATGGTTTTGTTCTGGTGTAATCATATTTTCTTTTGGATCTTGGTCATTGTAGTACTTTACTTGTATGTGAAAACAAGAATGTGAAATGGAGTAGAAAGTGATTATTCGTGAAGCAAGTTCAGGAAATCACTTCAGCTGTGATTATAGTAACACTTCTGACCTAAGTGAGTCTGTTTCAATGGCAGTAATTTCTGAAGTCACTGAAACTATTGTTATCTTGATGTTTCTTTCCAAGATATAATGACTTGTTTTTTCCTATGACGATAAAATAAAAGGGAGAAGCCTTGCTACTTTAGCTCTTTCTGTTAATATCCTATTCTGTGATCTGCCATATTGCTTTAGGCTTGCAGGATGCTCACAGTTTTTCTCGTAATCACTTGTTTTCTTTTATGATTACTGAGAAGTTAGTTGCTTGTCTGGATCCACTTTGGTGCCTTGTTTTCACTGAAAACAATAGGATTACAGTGTATAGGCAAGCTAGCTGTTATATTAACCTGTCATGTCTTACACAATAATTGAATGTCCATGGCTTCCAAATGTTCCTGTTCCTCTGAAGGTCTCGTCCAGTGTTCCTGTACTGTGCACTAATGTCGCAGCAATTCATACAGGCACAAAAACCTAACCTTGTTAGCTGGCTTGAACAGAGAAAACAAGCTAACTGTGGCAATATGGTGTCCTGTGTAGCAACAGAAGTCACTATGAGTGTGGGTAGAAACAGCTACATCTCCTCTGGTGACATGTGCCCTGTTGTGATTAGTCTGGTAATTTAAAGCTAGTGTGGGTGTATGTTTGATATTTTAGCAGCACGTACCAGGCTCGAACTTCATTTTCTTACTTATCAAATAGGACATTGAAAGTGGCTTGCTTAAAGTTATATAAGAAATCTGTAGCAGAACCAGGTTTCAAAGGCCAGTAGATGAACCGTGAAAATTCAGCAGTCATGAGCTGATGACTTGATTCTTGTCCATCAAAACTGGTGCTGTCCAAGGTAATAGTAAATTGTGTTTATGCTTAGACAGCCAATTGTAATTGTAAAAGGAGTCAGTCCTGAGTTCTGACTAAAATTATACCACATAACATTATTATTATAAGAATATTTCTAGCGGTCATAAAGGTATTACTGAATTAGTTAGAAGAATAGTGGGGGTGATTCTTCCCTTCTACCCAACACTGATGATGCCACACCTGGAGCACTGTGTTCAGTTCTGGGCTCCTTAGTACAAGAGAGGCATGGACATACGGGGGAGAGTCCAATGAAGGGCCAAGAAGATGGTTAAGGGACTGGTGCATCTCTCCCGTGAGGAAAGGCTGAGACTGCTGGGACTGTTTAGCCTGGAGAAGAGAAGGTTCGGGGGAATTTTAGGTTGCGCAAAGAGGTAGAGTCTCTCTCCTTGGAAATATTATAAAAAACATCTGGACATGGTGTTGGGTAACTGGCTCCAGGTGGCCCTGCTTGAGCAGGGGGGTTGGACCAGATGACCTCCAGAGGTCCCTTCCATCCTCAGCCATTCTGTCATTCAGTGAATAAAGTGAGATAGAGATTCTTTTAAATAAAGGTGGGACAATGTAACATCTTTGGGGTTCTTGCTTCAGGAAGAGGTATATAGGCTAGAAGTACTGCCTTTGCTACTGTATAAAACCAGAAATATAAAAGTAAGACATTAAGGATTTGCATGAGTTGTTCAGTTAATATAACACCATAGATAATGTCAGTCCATTGTTGGCATATGGTCAGAAAACAGAGGTGCCAACCAGTGAAGACTGGTCTCTAGAATGAGCTGTTTTCAGTGTTTACCTTGCAAAGCTAGATAATGATTATTTTTTTGTGGTTTAGTCTTACAAAATTCTGAACGTCCAAGTGAAGCAAATGCTTCCTAATTTCACAGACTCTTAGATTCAGAAAGAACTTAGTCTGCAGAGGGCCGAGCCCTTCAAATTGACCAGCCTAACTCCTGAAAGATGGGGAAGCTGTTGATATATTTAAAGTGAACTTGCAATGAGTTTCACAAAGCAATCTGGGTACTAGGTAAGACAGATACCTATTTTACTAATGTAGCTGAGCACACTAGATATCTACTTCTAATTGAAATCTGTTGAACTTTGGTAGCCTACTTAACCTGACACCTTCAAGTTCTCACTAGGTACCAATATCCACCTTTTAGGAACCTGGTATCCTTTAAGATCTGCACTTCATTGAAGAATGCTTGGTGTTCAGATCTGTAACCATCTTTGCTAAAACACTATTTTAGAAATTATCTTAAAAGTAAGGATTCTTACTTGATATTGGACTTCAGTCTGAAAACACTGTAACCTCTATGTGACAAGTTTATGCATCTTCATTCAAATTCCTCTGCTTTTCTGGTTAGCACTGAAGGAAAATAGTTTATTCTCATGAGGAAGTAATTTCCTCTGAATTGAGTTCTTTTTTTTTTCTCCTCTGTGTTAAGAGTCAATCTTTTCAAGTGCCAGGCCTCTAAATGAAAGAGTTTTCTTAATGAAACAACCAATCTTGGTAAGCTAGGATCTGCCTTCCAAACAGAATTGAAGAAAATCTCCCTTTTTAGGTCTGGAATGTAAGCGGTTATAGAATTTCAGTGTCTGGAATGCTTGAGATTTACAAGCTAGCTTTCCTCAGCCAGGTATTGTGAAGTTATTTACAGAGCTCAAGTTTTAACACTTAGTAGTTTTAATACTATATGCTTTTTTTTTCCCAAATTTTTATAGTTAAATTATGCAGTTGTATTTTATGTAAGAATATGAATTTAAATGTATGGTGTTAAAAAGCATTTTAAAGAAATTTTGCAGTGTAAATATCGTTAAAATTAATGTAAATGTCATGTTAAAAACTTCATGCAACTCCTTGAATATTTTTCCATCTGAGTTTCTGCTTTAAAGACAGTCCTAGTCTTCAAAATTATTCTTCTAACAGCACAGAGAAGTTAGCGCTTTTTTTCTGCTAATAAATTCCCCGTCTCCCCTGCTTTAAGTCAACATGTGATTTAAATAACTGTTACCTTTTAAAATTCATCCAGTGATGTAAACAGTTGATTTTTTGTGTGTGTGTTATTAAATATTAGTTTAAAAAAAGTATAATATTAGTTCTAAGTATGGATCTCAACTCTGATGATGACTGTTTCCCTAATTTGGGGAAGATCATCTAACCTCTCACTTTCATTTTCTACATATGTTAGATGTTATGAAACTATTATGTTTTTTAATAAGTTAGTATTGAGGAGTGAGGTTGCATAGGCTTATGAAGTATTTAAACTACGTGGATACTGGTTGTTGAGTGAAGTGAAATACTGTTGTTCTCTTATTACTTTATGGATTTAACATTAACTTACATTTCACGTCAGCTCGTTCAAAAGCAATATAGATCTTTTCTTGAAAAGTAAAGTAATTTAAAACACAAACAACTGTATTTTAATAATTACTCGATTGATTAATCATTTAGTAACCTGATTATTACAGGTGCTACACACAGTGGTGTTTTAAAGCACTTGCAACATAACTAAAAGTGAGACCGTATTGTACCATATCATGTCTTTTAAAGGTTGTGGAAGTTGTCCAATTGTCATTTTTTATTGTGTTATGGAATGTATTTACACCAGTTTGCATCCTTTTAGTGGCATATAAGTTATAGATAAACTATGAGTCAGATGTGTAATTATCCCCCTAACATGGAAAATGTGTTTTGTGTAGTTGTTCAAAAAGGTTGAACTGCACTCTAAGTGGCTGTTTTAAGAGAAATAACTTTCATATGGAAACATAGACTCATTTGAATTGGAAGGGTGCTGCAGGTTTCTTGTCTAATCTCCTGCTCGAAGTAGGGCCCACACTGATTTTAGACTAATTTGCTTAGGGCTTTTTCCAGTCTGGTCTTGAAAGCCCCGAGAATGGAGATTCTGCAGCCTTCTATGAGATTTCTTGGGTGAGATTAGCTCATTTCTGTGTCACAGAGTATTTATCAGCACTAATACAAAGGATAAGTAAGTAAGAAGAACCCTGTTAATTAAATTTAAAGAGCCTGCGTAATGGCGCAGTTTCTGGGAAATGTGAATGGTTATTGAAGGTGGCTAAACAGAGTGGCTATTTAAACCACAGGAGCTTATGTTTCAGTTCTAAACCACAGTCTATTTGCACTTTGTAGAATCTGTGGTAAACGAAGCAAAAAAGCTAGATGAAAGCCAAGGCATCTGAAGGAAAACCAAAGAAATTACAATTGATAGTGGCTTTTATAGCCCAATTTGTTTGGATTTTCTTGAACCTTTAGTAGTACAAAGGTTAGTAATGAGCCCTATCCTGACAGGTATATCTGTTTATTTTCATACAAACCTGTTTTCCTCCCACATGGTATATTGCATGTTTGATGTTAAGATTGGATTGTGATGTAATTGATGCAAAAGGCTGTTGTGAGGATTTCTGACATCTATTTGAAGAATACCTGTTAAAATCTAATAGGTTCTTCTTTTTTTTATCCTTATCTTTTATTAGTTTGCTACTGTAGATCATCACTATAAATTTTCTGATTATTATTCTCTGGGTTTAGCTCTCAATATTTTTTTGGAGACAGCTGAAAAGAAATACATTTTACTTCAGAAGAGATTTTCTAAGTTAAAGATAATTTGAAAATCACTCAACTGGGTTCATCTGATCTTGCTTTTCTGTTTGCCTTTTCCATTATGTACTGGAATAGAGTAACCCAGGATACATTATAACCTTTAAGTCTGTTTTACTATTAAAACGCCAGAAGAAATGAAAGAGAATGCATAAAAGAAAGGCAAAATACTGCATTTTCCTCAAATACAGCCCCTCCTCTGCTAAGCCAACATAAGGAAGGTATTGCAACACGTAAGCCCGTGTGACTCTGCTACTGAAGGATTGTATCATTTGCACTCAGGTGTCTTTTTGTGAACCATTCCCTCATAGCATGCATTTCAGATATGACAGCTGTAAAACATAAAGCAGCCTTGGCATACCTGGTAATGATGGTAATATAGTGATCCATTAGACAAAGCATATAGCAGTAAGGGCTAATTACCATTGGGGTTTGGGACTTGTTTGACTGTATTCCTATGTTCTTGAATTACATAATGAAAAGATCTTTAGAAGAGCTTGTCTGTATCTGGATTTAATTTTAAGCTTTTTTGGCATATATATTCATATATTAATATGGATGTTCGCATTTTAATTCAAGCCAGTAAAGCTTTTAAGCACAAACAATCTTAATGAGATTTTGTTCTTTTAATTTTTATTTCAAAGCTTTAACTAAGCTAGTTTAGATCTAGAAACTCTTGATAGTATGTTAATGTTGATAATGAGCGTGGACTTTGTTTCAGTGTTTATATAGTCACCGAAAGTAGTGCAGACAGTTATGAGCAAAAAAGTTTCTTTGATAGTAAGGTCTATTGTGTTCAGTGAACAAGTAATAGATAAATCAGCTAAAGCACAGTGAGGGTTTACTGATACAGCTGTATTGACAATTTTTTCTGCATGGACCACTTTATATCTACAGTTTGATGTTTGATATTACCAAGTCAAAAATCATAAATGATTTCCAAATGATAGTATTTGATAAAGAAGTATTTTTTAAAAAATGAAATGTTCAAGAGGATCGTTGCCGTTTTCTGTGAGCGCTGTTACAAAGAAAGTGTCTCATGTAGGAAAAAAATGGATGACCCTAGACACTTGTAATGAAAAGTAGAGGATTTAAGACTTTTAGTAATTAACTTGACTCCATCCCAGTCATCTAGCAGCTGTTTCAGGTAATTTTTGGTGATCTTTATCTAAGAGCAATTATCACAATACCGAGAAAACTTGTAGGCAAACTGAATAGAGTGAAATGATATAAGTCATGTAGGGCTTAGCTGAACATTTTAGTAGCTAGAAAATTGAGATGTCTTTTCTTCATCAGGTCTCATTGATTTTGGCTGAAGTTTTGAACTGGTCATGTAGGCTCTCACGTATTTCTGTATCTGTGAGTATAGGTTCTACCATCTGAGGATTAATTCCAGTACCTGCTGGGACCGTAATCTTCTTTTACCTGGTGTAACTCTGAGCATGCTATTAAATTCAGTTAACAAGAGTATGTGGCAAAGATTTTTTACATTTTTGCATTGTTTCTTTTGAGATGTCCATTGTGCGATTTGCTGCAGGCTGTCATTTTTGTCTGCCATCCAATGTATGTTGGCAAGAGGGTTGTGTACTAGCCTTTGTGTCTGGTCACAGAAAAAAATTCATGCATCTCAGCCAGACCATTTTGTTATTCCTTTAGAATTAAAAGCATATGAAACAGATGCAGCTTAATAAGTATTTTTTTTTATAAATAACATTTAAATAACTTAGAACAATAAAGTTCAAATACAACTTAAAATAAAGTTTAATGCTGTAACAACAGAAAAAGCATGTATAAGGATGGAAAAACAATATTGAAAGCTGTATGCCCGAACAGGAATTATACAAAAGATAGGATATGTTACATAAAAAACCTTAATATGTCTGAATTTTTGCTTCATCGTTATATAAAATGTTAATTTGTGAAAAGTGAGATGAAGTACATTATTTATTCCTATTCTTATTTTACATACACTATTTGAAACATCTTTTAGAGCAGCATTAGGTATTTGTTTCATTAATAGATAGGAACATTTTGTAGTAGAGTAAACTTATTTTTTCCAAACTAACTCTTTTATCTGAATACAACAATAAACATTTACAAGATTATATATTTTTTTCTGATCATATAGTTTATGTATAGGATATCCGTTTCTTGGGGGAAGTATTTAAAATACTGCTCAGCCTCCACATTTACTATTGACTTGATAATCTGACAACTCATTCCAGCAGCCTTAAAGTCTGACATATTTTACACAACATTATCATCTGCTTATTATTATTATAGCAGCCATATTTAAGAAGCAGATAGGTTTTTTAAATAAAATATTATCAGATAATCAAGTCATGACTTATTCTTCAGGGTAAATTAATTTAAGAAACTACCCAGTTACAATGACTAAGATAATGATTGTACAACTCTTTAGAATTTTTTACAACTTTTAGTTAGTAAATCTGGTTTTGTGTATATTTTCAAATCTTTTTCATGTAGTCTCTTAAAAATAAACATAAATGCGCAAGTCCAGCTTGTTCAGTTTCTCAGTAGTATTCCAGCCTCTCTTGATATCTTGTCAAATAGTCGTCTTAAAAATAGTCTTCCTGCTGGAACTAGTTCTTTATAGATCATTTGTGATTAGGATATTGCCAGAGGAAGAAAGTGGGATGCTCTGTGTTCTTTCTTTGTTTTTTTACCTTTCATGGGGACCCCTTTGTGGTTTAATGTAACAAACATCTCCTTTCCTTTGTGTGTCCATTTTGCAGAAGCATATGTATTATAATGGTTTTCTTCAATCAGTTCTATGAAGTTGCAGTCCTCATTGCATACTTTCTGTGAGAGTAAATAATAAAATAGAATAAAATAAGTACAAGTGTTTTTTTAAAATACTTAGATTAGGGAAGATGGGAGAAGAATATGCATTATAAAGCCCACATATTATTAATATTTTTAATACATAAATTGGACTGCTGAAATCTGAGTAGTCAATATTGTAGCTTTGTCTATTCCCCCTTAGTATTCCACATTTTAAAAAAGTATGTAAGCTCTAATCACTCTAATTTATTAAGTGGACATAAAAGTCTAGTATAGGATGTATGGGATAAGGACAGGATACATTTTAATTTTTTAGGAATCTGTTTTATACAAAATATACAAATGCTACATCTAAAAATACGTATCTTTAAGATTGTACGTGATGATTGTGCACACAAGAGAAGTTTGCATCCATACCTTTCCATAGAGTCTTCCTGACTTGTTCATTGCCAGAAAGTATTCACTTTCCACTCCTTTGATTGCCACTATTCCAACTGCCACTGTTCGGATTTCTAGAATACCTGCAAAGGCACACAGTGAGGGCTGTAAAATGATTGTTTGTTCTCCAGTCAACTTAGAAGGTTTAGTTAAACTAATATTCTGCAATACTTCTGTGTTTATTGAAAATCTGCAGCAATCATTCTTAAAAAAAACCCAGAAAAAATATGCATTTATTCATGTGAGGAAAGGACTTGAAAAATTGTCTGTATGTGATCATGTCTGCATACAGCCACTCAAAAAATTATATGGTGATAATCTTTAAGTATATATTGAAGTTGTGGTGTTAGTATACGTAATTTTTCTATTTTCAAAGAATCAGCATATCTTAGAATTTATGAGGCTTAGGGTTTCATTTCGAAGAATTATATACATAGCTATCAAAGTTCACAGAATTTGTGTAAAGCCTTTATTTTGAAGACTTGTGTCATGTAAACCTTAGAACTTGCGAGTGATAGAAAACAGACCACGGTGTCTTAAATAAGATAAAGTATTTGCTTGACCTTTGTATGCTTTTATGACTGATTGGAGCTGTAAAGATACGTGTATTTGAAAATCATTAAAAGCTGCTCTGAGAACTTATTTACTCCAAACTAGAAACCATTAAGAGTTGTTTTCTATAAATTATTTTCATCTCGCTGATGTATATCTGCAATAGCTTTCTGTAGTCACTATGATACATTTAAGTTACCTGCATGCAACATAAAAAATAGTCTTATGTCAATAAAAAAAAAAAACAACTGAGCAAAGACAGGAGGATGGTGCAAGTTATTGAGGAACAACAGGTTGTTTTCAGGCTTAAATATTTTTACTGTTGTTTTAAGCAATAGCAGAGTTTGAGCTGTTTTCTTCCACATTGAATCACCTACAGAACTGCATGCAGTAGCATCTGTACTGTCACTCGTTCTCCAAAATGGGGTCTTTCAAAGCCAGCCAACTCTAGGCAAATTCCAATAGCTAAGCATGGGGGACAGAAGTGAGGGAGAAGAAGAGAGTGGCTTGTGTTACATTGTCACCTGAAATACAACCTTCCTCTTGAGCAAAACGTTTTTTTTCTCTTTCAAGTTGTATTGACTCTTCACAACCACCACACATGATAATAATTTTTCATTAATTAGATTTTTTAGAAAGGCATGTTATTTCTCCTTCCCTATACTTTCTTTATATCCTGATGTCCTTTGCTTTCTTTACTGTACTGTTTTGCTTTCTTCCTTCATATTACTGGTGTATCAGTCCTAGCCTGTCTTGCTTACTTTTTTCTTCTTATTTTCCCCACCAGTAGATCAGTTACCTCTTCACATGGTGCGTGCCCTGCTGGGTGTTCATCTCTGAACAATTACACTTCTGTACTTCTCTATAATGCTAAGCCAACTTTAAGCTTTCAGAATTCTTTGACAAGTTCCACTCTGCTGCAGGCCTAGCAGCAATTCTTGCAGAGGGTAATTTCTAACTGAAACTTACAAAAATTATATTAACTTTCATTTAAATTTCACTTTAGAAAAACCACAGTGGGGCTGAAAAACAGATGAACATCTGCATCTAGCCAAACAAAGAACATAACAGTGGAAGGGATCTCTGGGTCATCAAGTCCAGTGCTCTGCTAGCCTGGGAATTGCATCAGATAATTCTCTTTTCATAAACTTTGCCAATACTAAATTGGAGTTGTTATTTCTTTGCCCCCAGTGTTTCCGCCAAAGGCTGTTCCAGAGTTTGATTTATTTTAATGGCTAGAGACTCTGTAGTAATTTGCAATCTGCATTTTTTCAGCGACAGCTTATATCCATTTGTTCTTTTGCCTGTGCTGGCCATTAACTTAAGGAGAGTTTTGGGTTTTTTTAAATCTTTTTTAAATCTTGAGTTTTCTATTTATACCAAATTAAAAAAATGAAAGATTCAAAGTGACTTTTTAAAACAGGTAGTGCTAATAGGAATTGAGATTTCCTTGAGTAAACTGATGTTGGCTGAAGTTTCACTAGTAAGAAATACTACTACTTTTAAAAAGGAAATGCCAAAAGCTTTTGTCCAAGACAATATTATTATTAAAATTTTTACATTATTTTTTTAGCTTGTTTTTTTTTTTCCTGAAGTAGATGATGACAACTTGTAGGAATTATTTTTATTTTGGGTGCTTGTTTCTCTGCTTTATTTTCAGTTGAGACATAAATGTCTTTCATGTGGAAATGATACTCTATCCATATATAATTTGATATAGGATAGAAACTGAGGATGTAAAAATATTTTATAAGCCTCCTGTACTGCAAATATGAATGGCAAATAGGATGTTATCTATCAAAGTTATATTCTACTTACAATTTACAAAGGCACTATGTGAGATAGATTTATTGTATTCAGTTCTTTACATGGTTTTTCATCTTATTTGTTAAAATTCCATTGTGCCTAAAAAGCAATGCATTTTAATTAAAAGACAGATAATTTGAGATTCATAAATTGTTATGCATATCCAGTACTATTTGCTATATTATTATGTGCTTTTCACAATTCTAAGCAATTATTTACCTCCAGAATAAGGGGTAGCTCTCACATAAATAACATTTGACACCCTGACTCAGAGGTGATATAAAATCCAAAGATTTTTTTAGGTCTTTGAATGGCACTTTTCTAAAGATCCTCTCTCTGTGCATCTCTCCATAAAGTTTAGCGAGGGAATACCACGTGAACTCTCCAAATAACTATGTCACACTAAAAATGTTGTAATATTAGTGATGTTAAAGAGAAAGAAAAAAGACCATGGGGCGTTCAGTGGAAATAGCGCTTGTGTATTCTTGATTCTTTGCTCAGAACATGTCTATCTCAGAATTAAATGGCCTATCATAAACTGCACGTGGTCGTTTTTCTATTCCCAGTTCTAGATCATGTCTCATCTGTTCTGATGCGTCTTAACGTATCCCCACAGGAGAAGGAAAGCATGAATTTTTCCCTTTTCAGCAAAGCATTTTGTGGTTTAGGTCCCTGAGGCAGCATCTCACATGCACTTTTATAGTTGATGTGCAAGTCAATCATCACTGAGTTCCTCTCTCTATTTTCAGGCATATGACAGAAGTTCCTTAAGCAGTAAGACAGCATAGTGTAAGCTCCCTTTTCTTCTGGAGGCTGTGCATCAGTAATTCTGTTCATTTCAGAAATGTAGTATTGCTGCATATTTTTTTCTTTAAATTAAATAAATTATACAGGAAATGGAAACACGATTTTTAGCAAACTGGGAAAAGTAAGACCGCTGTGTAGTTAGAACTGTGATAGCTGATTTTAGCTGAGAATTTATGATCTTTCTGTATATAGTCTTTTGAATGGAACTCACTCATTTTGTTAATTGCAAAATGTCATGTACATATATGAATTTAAAATTTCTTCTTTTATGTACAGAAACTATGGAAAGAGAGTATTAAGGTTGAGAAGTCATACACTGAAAGTCTATTAGTTTATCAGTGTCAACATTGCAGTTGTATCACATGCTTAAATTTAGTACCCAATATCAGAATTCTCTCACAGACCAGGAAGAA
Source organism: Charadrius vociferus (assembly GCF_000708025.1). NCBI lineage: Eukaryota > Metazoa > Chordata > Aves > Charadriiformes > Charadriidae > Charadrius > Charadrius vociferus. Next base: position 2,841,079 of record NW_009648559.1, read on the forward strand.
TGATTTTTGAGTACTATTGAATTTAATACAGCCAGAGATTTCAGTACTTTAAGTGTTTTACAAGGTGCTTCTGATCGTGCAAGATTTATAAGCTGACCAGCTTTTTCCTGCACGCCTATTATGTACTGCATAATTCTCACAGCACAAGTTCTTTGATGAACTAGTTGATGGAATCTTTAACACTTAGAAACAACACAATCTCACTGCGAAAGCATCTAAACTACTTTTCTATTTTTTAATACTCAGCTTGATATATAGAGACTCAACACAAATGTTGAGGTTAGAGACGTGGATAATAGAAATCACTGTCTCTTGCAATTATAATTTTATAACATATTTAAATATAAAAATGAGCTTTTAAATTATAATTATAGCACCAAAGCAGGAAATTCCTAAAGGATATGCCAGAGAATAAAATAATAAATCCATAAAATAGAGAAAGTAAGTTGTATTTTTCCCCCTTTGTTCCATTTCCTTTCAGTATCTCTATGAAGTCAAGATAGCACATTATAGTCATATTGGTCTGTCTTTATTTCATATGTGTTTCTGGTACTCAATCACTGTAAGAGAAGTTACATAATGGTAAATAGACACTAGGGTGTATTGTTGCAGATAGGAACCTAATCCATTAGCAGGCGTCAAGAGGTAATAAAACTGTTCAACCAGAATTTTGGCCAACTACAGATATTTCCTGTTTCTTCTATACTTTCTGTAATCATCTGCTACTGGCGATTCTTGCCAACAGGATGTTAGGCTAAATTAAATTTGGATCTGAGCTGATACGGTTATCCTCATGCTCTTGGTGTATATGGTTTGTTGTACAGTTGTGACAGTTACATTCAGCCAAGTTTGTGAATGTGATCTTTTTAGTTTGGTTTAAAAAAGAAAAGCAAAACAAAACCAATTCTTTTTCTCTGCTCTTTCGTTTTGAAATTCTGCATCACTACAATATCTTTAATAAGACTAACCAGGAACAACATTTGATGTATATGAAAGTTACCCAATAATCTCCTTTTTCTATAAATGCAGGAACAGCTTTGATTCTGAGTAACTGATGGTATTAAAATCAACAATGAAACTATAATATACTTTAAAGATTAGCTTTGTAAGGATGGTAACCTGAGTTAAGCAACTCACCAAAGCTAAAGAGTGTCTTTTCTAGTATACCATTTTTGACTGCCTTTAAGACACGAACTGAATTAACATGTATTAGTTTCATTGCTCTTCTGCTCTGAACCTGTGTAGCTGAGCTTCAGTGTTCATGCTAATTCTTGTTAGCTGATTAATTGGAAGGAGGTAGATCCATAGAAAATGGTAATAGAAGTAAACCTACTATGTTGTGTTATGTTTGTAGGACGTTTTATACATAAAGGCAAAAAATCTGTCCTCATTTAAGTGAATAGTAGGATTTCGGCTAACTCAGTGGAGCCAGGATTTTATCCCTAAGGTAGCTCCTTCAGTGAGGCAGGAGATGTATAGTAAGCTAAAATCTTTTCTGAAAACTCCCTACGCAGAAATAGAGAAAAATGCTGAACAGACACACGTGTGAGATTTGTCTGTGCAGTTTCTACGTGTTAGTTTATGTAGCACCAGATACTCTAGTGAAATGATAAAGAACCGAAATCTGAAATTGTACTAAAGAAAACCTCCTCAGCCTAATAGTATACCATTCCTTGTCTTACGTTAGCAAGTCCATTCTTACGTGCTTCCTTTTGAAGTAAAATGTTCTAATCCTTTCAATCTCTATTCATGAAAAGGAAAAAGTCACCAAGCTAGAATGGGAAAGAGAAAATTCTTATATATGTGGATTGTTTCATTTAAATACTCTTTTAATACTCAGATAACTTCAAAATTACTTTAAAGACATGCTTAAATTGATAAGATGCTGATTATGAGAAGTTCAGAATGCCAAACTTCAACAAGGTCTTAAATATCCTTGGTTTAAAAATGAAAATGTAAACTATGTTTTTCAGTTACTTTATCTAAAGCATCCACATAAAAGTTCAGAAGAGGTCTAAGAGAAGACTTGAATATACCACGAAGTAATTGGGAAAGAAGTCAGATTAAAGCCAGAAAGAGAAAAAACCTGAAAATGGGCATACAAAATTGAAAACAAGTGTAATTTCTATAAAATCAGCATGAAATTCCAAACAATTTTATATGGTTGCATGGTCAGTGTAACAAATGTAGCTTAAAATTCCTGTAGTGAATGAAGTTTCCTACAGAGCTTAAGTTCTGTCCAGTGTACATAAAAGACTGTTCAGCCTAGATGGGCTTTATTTAGAAGAAGATGACTATGGATGCTGGCAGCAGCCTTTTTAACCACTTGGTGCAAATTAAATAACGGGCAGTTGATATAAAATCCAGCAGAAAAAAAAAAAAAACCACAAAGAAGCAAAACAACCCTTTAGGTTGATACAACAGTTTTAGTGGGTGAATTATATATTGGTTTGGGGGGACAATTTACATAATAAATGGGGTGAGTTTCCTGGTGTTCTGGTCTAGAGTGACAGTTGCTCAGTACTTTACAAGTAGACACTTTTATGTCTGGACTTACTACATGACTGTGGCCTAGAAGACAGGACAGTACCTCAGGCTGGAAACTTATGTAGAAGAATTGGCATTTAGCTACATCATTGGTACAAAATTGAGCATTCTTATGTGAGATAATTCTTTCCTGGCAAGTGGTATTTGATAATTTTGTTTTTAATCACCAGATATTAAGTATCTTTTTTCTGATTTAATTAATATTTTCACATTAACATATTCATCTTCTTTTTATTTTTTAGTCTTTTTTTTTTGCTTTTACAACACAATAATACTGTGACATTTTATTTGTTTTAATAAATCTTTGCTTTATTGCTACACAGTCTGTTTACTAATTTCTAACTGTCTGCAGCCATAGCTGAATAGGCAGAGTGTCTTTGCGTTTGCCCTCAAATAACAATATCCTATCTATAACAAAGAAGTGAGGGCCCTGTGATTTAGCAAAACTGGGGCATTTTGACTTTAATAATTTTGCAGCCAAGAGGCTGAAAGAGCAATTGCAATTCTTTCTTCTGAGAGCTGTAAGGAAACCAGTAAGTGCAGCACATTACTGAAGATCCAGCAGGTGGTAACAACCTGTCCAATGGGTCTTTGGAAGAGAAGAGAGAGCAGAACCACTGAGCTTGATATCTTTCACACATGAGGGAACAGCCCCAATATGTTGGGTGATAAGATTGTTCAGGAAGATTTCAGAAGAGGTTTTAAAGTACACGTTGTGTTCAGTCCCTCATCAGCTGGTTCTTTTTACAAACATTTTGTATGTTGCCGATATCCCCTCAGTATCTATCTCATAATGGTTGTGGCCACTGCTTCTCGATTTGTAGTGTCAGAGTTTTGTAGACATTAATTCAATGAGAAATTTTGGCATCAATTACATTTTTCAGCAAGGCTGACAGCAGTTTCATCCCAGTATTTTTCTGTTCTGTCAGGTATATATGTTATGAGAAAATGTTTAAGGGTAAGATGGAAACAGCTAAGACTTCTGTAGTCTTCTAAATGCTGGAACAAAGGGAAGAAGAAGAAAAGGAAAAGTATGTTTTTTAAGGAAAGAAAAGTAAAAGCAAATGGCCAGAAGCCAGTTATGGTTTTACATTCTTGTTATTTATTTTTTTAAAAAAATAGCTAACAGATAATATATCTAATGCTTATTTTTTAAATATTCTAAATGTTTTACAATACCAAATTTTGTGTGGTATTTACAGCACTTTATTTCTTGTGGCCTTTCTGTGCACTGAAGTTGAAAAAAATAGTCTGTTGCTGGTTTTTAGGGGTAGGGATGCTGGCACTGTCAGTTAAGCACTTGTGAGGAACGTCTTTGTGAAACACCCTTTCCTAGGCAGAATTGTCTTAAGATAAAGTATGTGGAATC
>NW_009648559.1:2845046-2852379 GCF_000708025.1 Charadrius vociferus
ACAATAATTCTTCTAAATTTCACTAACTCGTGTATCTAATCAATTAAATTTGGAGCACGTATTTATGAATTCAGGTGACCTTTGCAGATGATTCAAGGCCAAGAAAAATGTTCTTGTCATTGCTTGCAAGACAGCGTTTAACGGTATTTAATGCAATTTGTTCTTCTGTTCTGCGATTTAATAAGTTAATGTTTGTGCCTCTTAAAGCAAGGAAGTACAAATCACGATGGTCAATCATACAGTATTTTGGAAAACTTTCATGGTGTTGTAAGTGTGTGTTTTGGTGAGCCAGCACAGTAAATACATTCATTAGCTGGCTTATTACACTTGAAATGTGTTTCCCGAGGAGTCTATCAGTATTTGTTTTCTGAAAGTTAATGAATACTTTCATTGGATAGCTTTGTAAGTCACTGGTTTCAGGAAACATTACCCCTTTCTATCTGCTTTAAAAAAAATAGCGTGTATATTGTGAAGTATTTGTTTGTGTTTAAGTTATTTTGATTCTTAATAATATTTTTAAATGGATGCGTCGTAAGGTTCATTTTTAGGTAGAGCAATTTGTGTGCTCATTCTCTCTAAAATATAAAATCTAATGGTAAAAACTTTACTGCAAATAAAGATGTTAATTTAAGAGATATTCTAATATGATTTAATTCTATTTTTACCATTCCCAATTATTAAATTGAAATTGATAGAATGTAGAATTTGCAAGTACTCCTCTTACCCAGAGAGCGAAAGAGTTTCCCAGATGGTACCTCATAGAACTTACGTTCATAAGCTTTGTAAGTAGAAATAGATATACAAGTATATGTTATAGTAGTTTTCAAAGCAGAGACGAGATTGTCTCCACCCCAGGAATTTTCTGTCTATGGATATGGTTTAAATAAACAATTAATTATGGTAACAGAAAACAAGCTGGTACATACATTCAGCTATCACTTTCTGTTTGTAACTGTCGTATATTTGCTTCTCCTTGTGGTGCTCAGAATTTGGATTCATGGCATAAACACATATAAAATATGTTGCTATTTATGGCATGGACCAATATGAAAGGCTAAAAAAGCTTTTATTTAGAAGCTTTGTGCTGTATCCATGTGTGCATTTGCTGTGCATGTGTAGACTATTTGAAGCACTCTAGATATGAATGTGATTGTAAAAGTGATCTGCACATAAACAATCAATCTATCAAGGCTTTTCAGTAGAACAGTTGAAGCTACTGCTTCAGTGAGGTGCCAGACATCTGGATATCATGGACAAATATTCAAAATTCAAAAATCCTGGTTTGTCCCATGTGTAATTTCCAAGCAGGAAAAATTGTAGTTTGTCTGAGGAAATGTGATTAGTGATAGAGAAATACTCCTTGAGAGCTTGATGCAACCTTTTTTTAACGCATCCTTAAGGAGACGAATTTGTTTATTAGATTTAGTCCATGTGCAGAACATGTTTGGTTAAGCATAGGTAGCTGATGCTTAGTTAACTTCTTGCAATTCATTGGGCACAAAACCAGTAGGCATACTGTATTAAAAAAAAAGTCACCTAATTGCTAAACAGAAGTCCATCAAAGTTATTTTGTAGTTCAGTGGATTTTCATTTATTGATAATTTTAAAGATTCCTTACTTGACATTACATTATCCATGAATTTCTGTACTGTTTGCCAATCCTACAAACTGATTAATACATGCATTACTAGATAGAATAACTTTATAATAAACCATTGTCCTGGTGGTATTTAAGAGTTGATAGATGAGTTAGTTATGGAATTTGAGCCACGTCAAGGTTTCTGAAAGAAACTGCTAACTTGATTACTCCAGGAAGATAGTATAAAAATTGCAAAATGAGAACCAAACAGAAGAAAGAAGGTACAACAGGGGACTAAAATGACTGTTTAGAAATGCTGTTACTTTACTTACAACATCTGTTCTTTGCATGTGTACTTGGACTTGTGGGTGTTTACCTTTACGACAGAAAAGGAAGGAGTAAGCTAAGTTCCACTTTAAGTCTGCATTGTTCAAAGTATTCACAGTGTCACATGTATCATCAAAGGTGTAATCTGGCCTGCTGAATATGTATTACTGGTACCACAGCATGAAAAGAAAAGTCTGGTTTGAACTGCCCAATTGATGTTTAGGAAATGCACCTTCCTTTTTACTTACAAACTTACCACATTTGATCTGCAGTGGGAAATATTAAAAGCCATAATAACTTTTCTAGTTACTTTTCAAAGTGAATAAATGTAAAGCAGTGCTCATCAGTTTACAACACTCAGTAAAGCTTATCTCCACTGATTGATGTAGTGAGGATTTCAGTGACCATATTGCAATGAACTGTTGCTGAAGAGAAATAGCTTAGAATTTCTGAGTATTTTTCCTTATGGTACAACCTGTTTGGCCTCAGTTTTATATTAACTCCTGCTAATGTTGGTGAGTTAGACAGGTTTGTAAATCAAATGCTTCATTCTAAATGGTAGTGTAATAAGAATTGGTCTAGGATATTCTGACTCTAACTTGCCTTCTCTCCTTCTGTGTACGTCTCTTCGGAACATTAGCACTTTGGACCCCTGTCTTTCCAATATTTCTCTTGATTTGATCTTCAAAACCAAAATGGTGTCACATTTTTCACTGAAGTAGATTGTAAAACTATGAAACGTCTCAGTTTAGAAGTCTGACTCGTGAATAGCAGTATATAGTAAGAACTGAATAACATGCTGCCCCAGGCAGTCATTCATTTACGTATTTCTCATTAAACTTATTAGAACCCTTCACTTTGCTGATCTCCACTGTGCATTTCATATAAATATTTTCTTGATCAGCCTCTTATATAGCACATAGTCATTTCTCATTTTTACAGGAAACTACATTTCCCTCCAATAAAAATTGCCTTGGAGCTAAACATATGGTTATAATGAAAAGTAATGTTATTTTTTAGAATTAATAGTGTCATGTAAAATCCAAGTCTTAATCCTCAGTCTGAAAAAGTACTCTCTTATTACAGCATTAATAATTTACAGATATTAAAAATGGAAAAAAAGGGTGGAATGACTGTTTTCAAAATCTAATTGTTTCCAAGCAGTAAGAAAATTAAGGATTTAATAGTTTAGAGCTAAACTTGTGCAACAAATGCTTTCTCTACAGCTTAGATGGAGGCTATTTCTAGTATTTACATCTTTTGTGCCAATTTCACTAGAATAAATTATCTTTTCAAGCTTTGCAGACTTTTAGAATCTAGCTTCAAAATAGCCAGAGTAAATGTACAACGCTGCTGATAAACCTTTTTACAGCAAAATGAGACACATCCATTTAGTGGTGCAAAGCTTCCCAAATATAGAGTTTCAGTGCCTACAGCTATTTTGATTATCTGAAACTTGGAAAATTCCACATAGGACCAGAGCCTCCCGTCTCTCCAAATTCTTCTGTAATGCAAAAGTCTTTAAATAAATTAATTTGTTCTTTAATATTTGTTACTATGCTATTTTGTGTTTTTATCTAGTAAAGGGCTGCTGTCTTGGTGTCTTGCCCCAGCATCATTGCTGGTTACAATTCCTTCCCTCTTTCCTGGGTAGAATTAGTGAGCATAGTTGACATAAAATTAGTCATGTCATTTCTATGCAAGAGTTTTCTGTTTTTCTAGGGAAAAGAGGAGTGCATATTCACATACCTTTTCATTGTGTAAGAAATTGGATGATTCATTATCTGAATTGTGTTCTGAAGAACTTCAATTCCAGGTGCATTTCATGTGCTATTATGGCTTATCACCTATATAAGTTTGCAGCAGGCGGCTGCAAAGATGGCATAAATATAAGACCGCACTGTGTGCTGGACTTACTCACTTAAAGGGGGCAAAAATACATCTGAGACAGAACCTGATCTTTTTTATGTGAAGTATTGCTTGACCTTCAAGGTCTAGCTGTTTTGTTCTGCATATTGCACTGTCTCCAGCCATTCCTGTGGCAGCTTTTCTGGTCCCTGAAACGGGCTTGACAGAAGGAGTAGCACAGCCGTGTTCTGCGGACAAACTGAATCAAAGAACTGCCTTCTCTCAGGATAATTTAGAATTATACATTGCTGACAAATATTACTAAGAGCTATTATTAAATTCTCATAGAGAGACCATAATGACATTCTTGATGCTGAAAACTGTATTATCAGTTTAAATGTACAGTAAAATGCATTTTTAATAGTGAAAATGTTCCCAGATGTAGCTAATAACCTAATTATTTAAAGTAATTAAAATTCAGAAAGTAGACACATAAGAAAGAAGATGGCTGCAGTATTCTGGAGCTTGAATGTACGCTTAGAGGCCTCTGGCATAGGAGCAAATAGTTTTAAATAGTTCGAAATTTTGGACAGTAAAATTTTGTTTCACACAGTTAAACACCTGAATCCTTATTGCAAGAGATAGACATCTTTTCCCACTCTAAGTAGTTATGTCAAATGTAGGGCAAGCACTACACAACTGAATATGTTTCGGTTCAATTTCCAAATCAGATCTGCTACTTGGTGCAGGAAGAGCTGAAGTCAGACATCTAAATATATTAATTACAGCGTCTACAAGAACACAAGCAGGCAGTGCATAATTCCTTTCAAGGTACAAAATGCAAGAAGCTGCTAAGAAAATCATACTAACCTCTTGCTGCACCACAGAGCGGGAATTGATAGAAACCATCTGGCTTACTCTTTCTGCCTTCAAAACACTACTGGACATACATTTATATAATATGGTGTCTCAAATTGTTCTGGTTTGCTGCCGACAAATAATTTAGATTTAGTTGAACTTTCAAAATCTGTATTAGACCAAACACTGGAATATAAACTAATAGTAGGAGAAAATTAAAAAACCCTCAAAATAAAAAACAATCTAATAATTTAATTCAATTCTGATAAATTGGGAATTTTGTACCTGATATTTCTTCTGTCTTGTTCAGTATAAGGGATCAAAATGTGTGTCAATTATCTAACAATCTTTTTTTTTTTTTTTCCCAAATAGCTTAATAATTCCTTGTCTTAATTTTGCCTAATGTCATTAGTTTACTTCTAATTACACACTGGGTTTACGAGTCTAAAAATTTTATCTGGGATGAAATCCTGACTTCAGGGAAATTAATAGAATATTTGCCATTACACGCAGGCAGCACTTTGAAACCTCTCTCTTTGTTTACATGATTAGATATTTATAAATCTGTTACTGTCATCCAGTTAATTGGTAGTCGTCTTCTAGCTTTGCAATTCCATATCCAAACAGAAAAACAGCAGCATCAGCAGCTGTGGAGAAACTTGTTCCTCTGATTCAGGACCAATTGCTATTATCAGAGCAAATATAATATGGGAGCTGTAGCCAAATTTCTCTTTTATTTTGTATTTATTTGTGAGATTTTTAATCTGCCTTGATAAATTCAGCTGAATTATCCAATTTTAAAATCGGAGAAGGTGTTCAGTTTTGACTTCAAACACTAGGATATAGAGGAAATCAGGTATGAATGATTTTGAGTCTGATGATACAAATATTTGTACACACACTTAGGTTTGCCCAAGAGCGTAATATCAGGAAGTCAGTGAGAAAACTATTGTAACTAGTGTTGTGGAAATATTTTCTAGAGTCCACAGCCATTTTGTGCTTTGCTTTTCTCAAGTGTTTCACAGAGATAGCATCTTACTTTTGAGTGAAAGTTACTTGTACCCTAAAAGTAGAAAAGAAGGACTCTAGAACTAAGGGTTCCACACATTCTAGTGTGTTGTGATAGAATAATACAATGTTGTCTTCTGAAGAGAATTTATCAGTCATAGCTAAAATGTAAAAGTCATGGAATAAAGATACCAGAGCTGAACGGTTAACAGAGCATAGGATTAGCCAAATTATAGGAGAAGTTTCTTTAAACTTTTTTATTAACTTTAACACTTTTTTATTATGTGTTATTGGTTTGTACACAACCCAGTTTCCCATTGCTGCTGTTTTAATTTTTATATCCCCATGTGTGAATCGGTGCAGTTATATTTATTTCAATTAAATTATCATTGTTTATATCAGCTGAAGATATATAAAGGGGATATATAAAAGGGAAACAATGAAGTTAGAAAGCTGCCTTGGGTTGTTATGCACTGTTCCTATCACCAATAACCCCACCTACAGGCTGGTTTAAACGAAGGATTTTCATATATATCGAATGCTGCTTAACTCCACCTTTAGTTACTGAAACATTCTTAAAAACCTCGCCCTTAGTGACTTAGCAGATCAAGTATCTTCAAAAAGATTCTTTAAACGTTTTGACAGAAATTGCCCTAAACCAATTTAAATTTAGAACCGTTAGTAAAATCGGTATGCCCTAACAGTCATCTCAATTGACCAGAGGAAAGTGTTTAAAATGTGATAGAAATTACTTTGCTTTCTTTACCAGCTAAGGAAAGTTTCTTGTGGCCCTGAACTGCAGAAGGAAGGATGTGAGGTCTCCTGTGTCTGTAAACAGCAGTGGTTTTCTTGGCTCTCAGGGCACACAGGTACTACTATATCACTATATGGTGACTGCTTATAATAACATTACCTGTGACCAGTCTGTTAAGGGATTTGATATCTTAAATTCATATCCATCCTGGCAGCCATATTATTGTATTGGCAGAATTCCAAATTTCCATCTCTGACAATGATCGAACAACCTCTTTGATAGACTACAGTGCAGTGCACTGGTGTAAGCATAAAGATGTACTTTTCTCTTGATCTTGAGACAAACAGAAGATTTCATACCACTCAAGCATTTGCTAACAGCTTCAGACAGGGGCCTTTGGGAATGCTTCACTTTTCAATTTCTCTGCTACAGTTCACATAATTCTTGTTTTGTTTTTATATGTATTGGTGTCATGAAGTTTTGATGAGCTCTGTAGAAGTAATACATAAGCAAACTGCAGCAGAATATATGGACCCCTTAAAATCTGGAAAACAGCTGGTCTATGATTTGTAGATGTTTGAAAACATGCATTTCGGCTAATGGGCTTAAACAAGGACCTTGTTCAAGCAGGGAAGAGTAAAATGTTTCCTGTAAGGACGCAGAGTAACATGGTAGAGATTTCTTCCATGGGTTCATAGGGCTAGAGGACTCAGATAAAGGTTAGTGGGTTTTTAATATTAGACTATGGGCTGGGTAGCAGAAGCTGTATGTGCAAATAAAGGGTTTGCAGCTCTTACATTTTGATTTTGTGAAGGATTTGCATTAAGCTTGCATAATTTTGTGATTAGCATACTCAGTTTGCCTGCCTTCTTTGATTCTGCATTGTATTTATGATCATTTCTACTCCTTATGTTACTGTTTGCCCCTAGTGTTTGAAACATAAAAGAAAAGTTACTGTG
>NW_009648559.1:2852398-2873192 GCF_000708025.1 Charadrius vociferus
ACAGAGCTTGGCTGTACTCATAGTGGTATGTTCTAAAATATATACAAAGCCCCTGTTCTTGGTAAAGAATATGCTATGCTTTTTGCTCTGGCTGAAACAATTATGGCTATTCCAAGCACTTAAAGTGGTGAAGAAACTTTTTCTGTCTTTTATAAAATATTTGTGACTTCAGCTGTATTGCAACAAGGAGCTGGAGAAAAAGTACCAAAGTTGACTGAGAAGGCGGTTGTTTTTTACCACACAAAACGAAACAAAGTGCTTCTCTTGTTCTTAGGTTGGTCTTTTTGTGCCACCTTAATTCCTTCAAGACTCTTAAGGTATTCTTCATTCATACATGAATGCAAATGTTATATGGTAGAAAAAATGTTACAAAAATAGATTGTATTGCAACTATTAAATATATATTCAGTATAAATAATGCAATCAGTTTCTACTCAGTATAGAGATGTGGATCTGTGGTTTTAATATAGCTCAAAAAAACTTAGAATAAACTTCTATTTATATCTTTCATACAGAAATATAAAATTTGCACATATATTTGAAAAGGAATAGCTAACTATTTTTCAAGTTGAATATCCTAAATTGGGTGTATTCTGGTGTATTGTGCTCTTAAGCCTGTATCTTGTGTAGAATAAATAGAGAACACGACTTTACTCCTAGGTACATGTTGGTGAGATACAGATAAATCATTCTGACTTGAAGTTCAGGAAGGGATTAATGGTGGAGCAGGAATTCGATTTTTCTTTATGCCCAGTCTGTATTACGAATGTTATGAAACCATATCTTAAAGTAAAAGCACACAGATTTGCAGAAGCAATAGTTATTATTTGGCATCTTTTAAAATTAACTCCTCAAGCCATTGGTAGGCATCAGCAACAAAATTCTTACTGATTTCAGTAGAGCCAGACTTTTACAAATGGCATATATTTGTCTCTTTCCTAATATGGGTCTTTCAACTCTTGAGCAAACTTTTCCTAATGAATCACAGGGTTAGATAGCTTTTCCACTAGTCAGTAACTTAACTCCTCCACAGCTGTGCAATATTTTTTACTTTCAACAGCAGCTATTTAGCCTATTAGTGATAGTTCTCTATAGTTCATCAGTAAGTCAGTATGAATAGGACAGTCATATTTTGACTGTATGTTGAAAAGAGCTAATGCTGTACTTCTCAATGATTACTTTTTCCTGTTGATTACATCTCTGTGTTGTTGAAAATGTATTTCAATCAAATACCATGCACACAGAGAAGGAAATATTTTTTTTCATGTAGAAATCCATGTTAATTAAATAAATATGGCACAGTCTAACCGAGCTCAAATCAGGCTTTTTTGTACAATACCACCTGTGAGGTAAATTGCAGCACATATGATTACAATAGATGATGTATATATAATTCTTTAGGGATCCACTAACAGAGGCTGGTTTGGGATGCAGCTGCCAGATAGCTGCTATGGGGAAAACAAAGAAAGAAACCATCCCACTGTGATGGGTCTGGAGCCGGAAAAGAGTAAAATCATGAAACAGGAGCTGTAACTCGCAATTCTGTTTTGCTAAGCTGAGTTCAACTGAAAGTACCCACAACTGCATTGTTGAAGTACGACAAGAAGACAATATAATAAGTTGTGATCCAAAATCTTCAATATTTACAGTGCTGACAGACAGAAATATCCTGCATTGCCCACAGTCGGGTTAGGATAGATGCTGGTTTTGGAATTCATGTAGTTAATTTTTTGGGGAAATAAGTGCGATTACTTTCATGTGCAATTTGAACAAAACTAATGCTTGTTAAATATTCTTATATATGGATAAGGATACCCCAAACAAAATGGTATCACAGACAGGAAAAAAGTGAACAGCTAATGTGAAAATGGAGAAAGGAGAAAAAGACTTTTGTAATGACAGTCATACATTTTAATTTAGCCTTAGCAGGAAAAAAATGTATATATCTTATGGATACAATATGATCACTTGCAAGTAATTAGGAGAAAGTTAGGAAATATGGGTTCTATTATTTATTTTGACTCACACAGTTGCATAACAGTGGCTACTTGCACATTTTTTAAAATCTCATCTGAAGTGATTTAGAAATGTAAGTACCATATATATGCTATGGTGTTTACGCTTAAGTGTTGCTTTTTGAAATGTAACTTAAAATGTCCCTTGAGTACTTGTCAGCACTTTTAGAAAATTGTCGCTGGGATGTCTACAGATTCTATCTGAAAAGAACAATGTACAGAACACCTACTTGTGTTTATGAAGTATTTTGTTACATAAGAAGAAAAAGTGGGATTAGTATTTAGTATTATTTGGGCAAAGATAGGTATTTATTACATTCCAAATGTTAAACAGTTGTGAATAATCTATCCAATAATTTCTCACAATAATTATGATAAATATATCTTCTATCGCTAGATCATTTTCTACTTAAATGATATAGCCATTTAAACTCATCGCATTCTCTTAAATAATCTAGTTGGATCAGAGCTAGGCTGTGATTCGCCACCTTACTAAATTAGGGGGTTGATAACTCATCTGTTGCAACCTGCTGTAGGTGACCCTGCTCTGGCAGGGGGGTTGGACTAGATGATCTCCAGAGGTCCCTTCCAACCCTGACCATTCTGTGATTCTGTGAATCACCTGAAAATCTTTACTTTTGGTCTAGTGCTAGTTTTATGATTTTGTTATAGACTGGTTTTGCTTGCAGTGTTCCTTCTGGATGAAAGTGCCTTTTCAGAAATTCTCACTAAATCATTCAGAACGTGTCTGAGAACAATATGATTAAAATAGATGATTTCAAATTCAAAACACTGGATTTCTTAGCTAAAAAAATTAGCAGTGCGTGATTTCCTTGAAAGATGTGGTAACAGTTTCCTAGAAAGATGTGGTAATCTTTTTTTTTTTCTTTAATTTTGTTGCATGACCATTATGTTTAGTAATATAGACTGAATTCCCCAAGTCACATAAAGTTGCAGTCAGAAATGAAGGTATATTAAGTAATTTTTGTTTGGTATTTATAATCAAGTAGCTGGAGCACCAGTTTGCTAATTTGAACATTCTGATTGAGATGGGTGAATAGTAATTTAAAAGAATTGTTTTATTAATAGCTGTATTATTTTCCTTGCTCAACTTAAGAGGCATTTAAAGGGACCGGTATAAGTGGCCTAAGACTCTTCCCATTTACTTTATAATTTCAGCAGATTCTCCTAAGGCTACTCTCAAAAGTCACGTAACATTTGGTTTCCTTTGAACTAATAAATATTAACTAAAAACTCCAATATCAATTCACCCAAATAGATGGCTGCTACACTGTTAATAAGGTAGGAAACATGCCAGACTGTTTGTCTTTTACAGCCTTACTAAGAAAATTTCCTTCGTGACTGCTGAAACAGATGCGCAGCAGAATGCTCAGCACTCTAAAACATAGTACCAGTACTGCAGGGGTGGCAGTATGGAAAAGAGCAAGAGCCTAAAACACCTGTGTAGTTGATTGCAGTGGTAAGTGGGAGGAAGGAGGGCACGACCAGCCCCTTGTAGCTGGTCAGCAGCAAGAAAGGAGGGTTCCTCACAGGCTCTGTGTTTCTTATGTTGTCTCTTACCTGATGAGGTAGGTGGTAGTATTTGTTTCCTGGGTGGGTTTTTGGAATTGTAATTTGGACATAAGGTATAAGAAAGTTTCTTTCTTTTTTTTGTGACTTGTATACAGTATTTTAGAGTGCTCTAAAGAAGAACTTGCTTGCCCTGGAAATTGTGTACCTTTTTCTTTGGTTTTGGTTTTCAGTCTTTGTTGGAAACACTGACCAGGATCTCCACACTCAGTAAAAAATGTAAAAGGTTCAGTTAGAAGAATGGAGCTTACTTTAGTTGGAAGAATGGCTTTTTGTCAGCAGTTAGTTTGAAAATAGTCTCTTGAATTTGTATCCAATTTAGTTTTTGATTAGTAACAACATTTGTAGGCAGAATACTCTTTGAATATGACATGCTTGCAGTTGTCAGACATGGGCTTAATACATGGCAGAGATTTCTTTTTGTATTATGTTATAGTACAGTATTGGTAAGATGGTGCTGAACTAACGCAAGCACCAGTACTGGGTGGGGAATTCAACTGGGATGAATCTCATGTTGGGCACAGGTATTTGTCCTGGTCCTTATGTAAAGGTAGTATTACAGTTTTATTTGCTGTAGCATTGGAAAGTGACATGGCTGTGATGACTTCAAGGCTTCTCAGGTGCAGTTTCCCCACATAAACAAACATAAAGAACTGATGCTGAGGAAGATCTTGTACTGGCCTCTCCCACAGTGTAAATCTGTCTCTTGTTGCAAGGTGGCCCTAGCAAGCAAGTCTCATTATTTGAGTCATTATGTGAGTCATTATGAAGGATTTACCTAGCTACTTCCCTAAATCCTTGTAAAATCTCTCCAGTAAGCACTCAAGAATTGCTTGTATCGTCCTGCTCATTATATGCAGTCTCGAAGCTGCATAGGCAATTCCAAAGGGAATAAATTAGCAGGTGGAATTGAAGTTGCTTTTGCTGGTGAAAGTTGCACTTTCCAATTGTACTAGTGCTGGTTGTGCGCTCTGGGATTCAGTTATCCTTTCTATTTTACATCAGAGTTTCTTTCAGGGAGTACAACTCTTGTTTTCACAAGGTCTTTGCTGCAGAAGCTACATGAGCACTAGATGGAATCTGTCCATTCCCCACTCTGCTGCCTTCTTCCCTTGACTTAGCTAGATCCGTATTTTCTCCCCAAATCCATCTGCTTAGTGGCTAGCTAGAGAGCCTGAACACTGCCACCCTTACAGTTCACGTAGACCACTCCAAGGGTAAATCCCTCATCATAATGCAGTGTTGTGCATGTATTATGCAAGAAGCTAGAAATTCTAGTAGTGAGCATAGTGAAATAGTAGTGAGCATTTCTGCACACCTGACTTGCATCTAAAACTTCAGGTTTGCCACTACATTGCTTACAGCTGTGCGCACAAACAGCCCACAGAACTATGGCACCAGTTCACCTGAGCAGCTCTGGGACTTCAGCACAGATTCACATGCAAACTTTTCAAAATTTGATGTTGACTATGATTGGTTTTTTTCCCCCTAATGTCTTCAGCTCTAGATAATGTGTATGTTCATCTACTATAATTTCTGTCTTTAACAATCATAAAGTTCTTTATTTGCCTTTTTTTTTTTTTGCTGTAAACATTTACTTCTGATTGAAATATGAAATCCCCCTTGACATTTAAAGGTCATAATGAAATCTTATAAAATTAGCACAGGTTATTAATGAAAATATGCTTTTTGTTAGCAGGTAGGGTTTCTCCTGTTTTGAAATACTTTACCTTCTAGTTAGACAAATACCAAAATTCCAGGGTATCAAAATGGCCAAGGACAAGTCTGATCAGCTGCTTCTTATAGTCTGTAGCACCTCCCAGTGTCTATTAACACGTTAAAAGAAAGCATGTGAGCTTACCAAAAATGGAAATGAAGGGCGGCATGTATAGTATTAAAGGTTGAAGTACTAATGCTAGGAAACTCCTTCATAAAAACCCACAGGTAATAAGGATTTTCAAAAAGCATTTTGATTGTAGTGATGGAGATGAACAGTGTTTTTTCCTTTCTGTTGAAGTTATTGTGGTTATAAATGCTATGAAATGATCAAGTTTTCTGTGGTTTTGTTTATGGTTTTGCATTGATCTATCATTGTTCTGACTTACATTTGAATGTGCTTACATTTGAAAGATTGCATACGAAGGAAAAGTTCTGTGTTTTTAACAGGATATCTAGACTTTTTAATCATTTAATCCTGTTTTTGAATTGTCAGATCCCACTATAACTTTAAAAGAGCAAATGCTCAGTTGGAATAAATTGGCACAGCTTTGCTAATGTTAACCTGGCTTTACCTGTCTGATCATCTGATTCGGTCTGTTTAGAATATTGTAGTTTTCTGTCGATAAACTGTGCAGGTACTAGATTCATGTCATAAGCAGTGTGTGAATACTGTTAAAAAAAAAAATCCCATTCCAATTTAATCCTCATTTTGTTCTTTGTTTCAAAAGCTAAGTAACAGTCAAGAGAGCGTATTGATTGCATTGGTATTTTTATTGCTTTTTTGGTGTGTTTTCATGAAGTTGTGGGCCACATCTGTGAATATCCACTTCCAACTTTTCAGCACCAATTGTTACAAAGAATTTTTTCCATTTGTATAAATGATGTCATGTGTTATGAAAGTTTTAAAGTGTGACAATTCAGTGCTATGATTGTTAACTTCTATTATGTTATTGCCATAGGAATTTTCACTGTTAACTTTTTTTAATAATGTTTCTAAACTACATACACCAGAAGGCTAACTTGACCTTTCTGTCAGCTCATATCCAGAATTAAAAATTAAAAATAAAGTCAAAGGTCAAAGAAGACAATTGAAATACAGTTGCCAAATATAGTCATAGACAGTCAATTATGCAATGAAAGCAGTGTGCCACCCAAGAAGAGTAACAGCCTTCATTGGCCTAAACTTATTCTGTTTTGATGAGGAAAGTGTTCCAAAATATACTACTAGTTGATACATCTTGTTGTGTGGAACAGTATAATTATAGGGTTTAGGGTGTCTTGGTCTTCCTGAGCTTTAAGGAAGACGGAGGGGGAAAGGAACTTTGTTCTGTATTCCAGGATCCTAGAAATCTAAAAAAAATCACTTTCAGATACTCAAACAATACAGAAGGATGGAAGCTGTGGAGGGAGGTATCTGGATTTTGGGTTTGTTTTGCAAGACTGACTGTATAAGGAATTAAATTTTTGACCAAATTCTATTTGCCTGTATGGAAAATGGCTTGCTTAAGATTCATCTGAGCTCTGTGTTTTTCTGTCTAGCTACTGACTTCAGTTATTTTAATTAATATTCTATAATAAAACTATTTAATATCTGTAACATTAACACACAATTATTTCATAGGTTTGGCAGTTTTTTCACTAGTAACTTTTCAAGCTTTTTACATGGAGGTGAATAATTCTTTCTCACAGAGGCACAGCAAGTTTGAAGAATTTTCCCAAAGTCTGTAAGAAATTGCTTAAAAGTTTGGATTAGCCTCAAGTCTCTTGAGTCTCAGGTCAGGGCCACTTCAGCACATTTTCTTCAGAATGGAGCAATAACATGCTTAATGATACAATACTGAATTTTTTGTACATTCAGAAATTGTAAACAATGGGGGGAAAAAAGCTGTGGGGGAGAAGGGGCTGCAATTTATCACTCTAAATGTATCCTGTAACTGCTTCTGCAGTCAGCTGCTAAACTTGATTGATGGTTCCATAAAAATGTAACATGACTCATTTCTGATAAATCTCAACATTGAGAGAGTCAGAAAAACTGCCCAGTCACAGCTGAATTACAAAGGTGTCTTGAGGTCAAATGAAGCAGTTTAAGCACAGTGCGTATACGTATAGATTCGGCTTAGATGGTTCTCACTGCTCGTACCCCAGTTTTGAAGCACGCAGAGGCAGGTGTAGTCCTGTTGGTGTACGTTGGCTTGTGAAGTTGCTGCCTGTGCCTGAGTCCAGAGGTTTGGTTCCCCCCTCACAGAGCTTATGCAATCATTTTGTGTTCAGAGTGAGAAGAAAGTGAATATAAACTGCTACTGTTCTGACTTTGCATGTATTTTTTAGCTGGTAAATACCACAGAATAGACAAGGTGATGAAGATACAGGAGGTAAATTGAGAAGTGATGAACAGTTTTAATTGTGTTTTGTGGCACCTCTGTCATACTGTGTCAGTTGGGCATTGATCTGGACATTGCACGAGATCTGAAGAATCTTGCTGCAATGGTTCAAGACTTTACTCGCTCCTTTCTCCTCTCTTCCCCCAAAGGGTACTCTTATTGAAAAAGTCAATAGAAGCTGTAAGACAGGCACAACTCAGCTGCTTCTGTTATCTGCATCTTTGCTAAAACCTATCTTCATCAGCAGTTGATGGTGAAAAGCTGGGATTTGTGATAAGGTATCGGCTAAGGTATAGGTATAGAGTCTCTTCTGCTAGTTGAAACTTTTAGGGGGTGGTATCTACCACCAGTACTAGACAAAGAGCTAGAGAAGCAGCAGGAAAATCTTTTATATTTAGATCTGATTCATCACTGTAGGAGAGAAAGTGATCCTTGGCACTGTAGGCTGTTTTGAGAGGATGCACGTATATTGCTGTGCAAATTAAATCTCTTTTTGTTATAATTGAAAAGATTAGCAGAGTACTAATGTGAAGCAAAAGCACTTTCATATTAGAGAAGGTTTGTCTTCTCCTGACACCAAAATATTGGTTGAAGCAACAACCACTTGAAAAATCAAGAATGAAGTTGCAAAGACAAACTTTTGGATTGGTTGAACACATAACCCTTAACCGATTCTGGGACATCAATATCTGCCTTGAAATATCTGATTTGTACTGAATCTTCTTACTACTCTACGTAATATGTATTTAAGCAACAGAAATAAAATGTATATAGTGACACAGCATACATAGTCCAACATTTGGTTTACCCTGAGAAGCATATATAAAATACTGTTGGAAATAATTTTGATTACTAAGCAAGTTTGAGTATTTAACCACTAAGATGCATATAAAGCTTATTTTGTCATCGGTTAGGGGTTAGGTCTGAACAAAACTGATTTAGAGTTCACTTAATATTGCTAGATGCTATGACTTGTTGGATTTTGATCAAAATAGAAGTTGTTTTCCAAGATACAAATTTTAATCAAGATTTCAGCCATTTTGTGTCAAGATCTCACTAGGCTTTTCTTTTCTTTCTTTCTTGGTTTTTTTTTTTTTTTTCTTTTGTTGTTGTTGGCTTTATCCACTGAAAAGAAGAGGAAATAGGCATTTTCTGGGTTTCGAGCATGCATGGAATATGATAGGATCAGACATCTTAGGATTCAGGTTCCAGGAAGGCTTTTTTAGTAACTAAGAGACCCTTTGAAGTCTTTAAAATGAGATTCCAAAGGCAACAGAGCGTGGAAAGTCCTAAAGCATCGTCCAGTCGTAGTTGTAAATCCTCTTGGATAGAGTCAAAATAAACTCTGATTTTTGCTGCCTTTTTTTCTGAACAAAATCAAATAAAATCTGGCAAAATTCATAAATAGAAACTGAAATGAGAGGAGTAAGCAGTAATGAGGAGAGATTTATTTTCTATCAAAGATAAAGAGTTAACAAATTGCCATATTATCTCCAAGATTTGTTCAGTCACTCTCACTTTTTCCAATCGTGAATTCAAAAAGTGTTTTGTGTGCCCGCTTAGATTGTTTTACATGAACGAGATACTAAATTTATTTCCTACTATATAGTTTTTATATATATATATATATAGTTTATGTATAATTTAGCTTAGACAAGGCATAAGAAGTAATTGTCGAGGAGAAAATTTTTTATGAATAATGACAGATTTTTCTGGGTGACCTCATCTCTTGGCTGCTTCCTAATTCTTGCTTTAGTTTTTCAATACGTGACTGTCAGTTCTCACTCTGCCTTCTAGTTTTCACAATGAAAGCAAAGCTGTCAGGTGCACAGTGATTTCCTCTGCTTAGTGGAGATCACTGTCCCCTGATTTGCTTAGTTTACTCTTGAGTTATCACCTTTATGTCCACCAGAAGGCTCTACTGCTTTCAGAAATGTGCACAGAATAATATTCTTTGGGTACCTAACAAACTCCTCACTGTTGTAAACAGGATTCAACAACTTGCTTTCACTGGAACAGCACACGCGTATTTCTTGGACTAAGCAGGTAACTTCTAATGCATTTAGAAACAAGTGAAGGATAAATGCAGATTAATTACAATTGCTGAGTGAGGATTTGGTTCAGTATTTAATTTTGTCATGGAATTTCATCCCACATGCACTTAATACAGTGGCTTTTGAATTAAAATCTTAGGAAATTTTAACAGTGTTGTTATTTTTGCTGTTACTTTCATAGGATGTGTATATATATTTTCTTCTGTAACTTACCAAAGAAGTTTGAAATACAAAGACCCCAATTCCTCACCGTCTTGGCATTCTTACATTTATAGTCTCCACTGATAAGAGAAGCTCTGTGAATTTTGGCACTTGCCTAAGTTATGATGAAGTTATCATTCTACAGATACTTCTCAATGAGAAGATTGCTCTTCACATTGTTCATGCTTCACAGTTCACGGACTGAAAACAAGTAGTTGACTGTCTGCAAAACTGTCAATTCAGCTTCCTTTATGAAGCTGAGTTATGATAGTTTAAAATATGAATTTTTTTCTTGTTTTCATTTTAGTTACACATGGTAGTGATTCAAAAGGGAAAAAAAATCCTTTTATTTATTATGTAAGTGGAAAATTAGTATAAAATAAGAAGCTACATCTCGGAGAAGCACTTTTTGTACCCATTGATTAATTTGGCTGCAACTGTTCTGGAATTCCATCCTGAGAAACAGGTCTGATTTACCTTATACTAACTTTCAGAACTAGAAATCACAGACCAAGAATATTTGAACACCTAGATTAGTACATCTTTGTAATGGGTGAGATTTTAAAATTATGCTTTTCAGAGGCCTTGGATAAAAATAGCCTGTTTAGTCTTCTAATGCTAAAAATATTTTGTTAGGGAAAGTGTATTTGTCCAGGTGGGGTTTTTTTGGGGTTTTGGTTTTTTGCCCCCTCATATGATATCATTTTCCTTATGGATATTTTAGTATAGAGCCATAAACACATCTTCAAAAGGCTTCTTACATATTCTGTTGAATAGTGGGTATGACATAAAAGAAGTTTTTCACAATACTGATTTTTTTAGTTTCTAAAAAAATCTAAGTTACCAATGTTCACATTTTTCCAGTCCTCCTTGTCTGTGTTTCCCTATTCTACTTGTCCAACAAACACATTTGGATATTATTTCCTAGTATACAATAGATAAATTAGAGCAAGAGACTTAAACTTAAGATGGTGGGAGACTTCCCACATACTTTTGTTAAATTTAGTGGAGACAGTTCATCATAATGCACGTCAGTTACCAGATAAACCATTCAAGTATTGATTGTTTTTTTGCCTGATACTTGTTGCATTTACCAGCAACAGAATTCAGATTTTTTTTCACTGCAATATAAATGTAAGGGCCTAACAACTCAAGGTTGCCTTTCTGTAATTTGTAATATTTAGTTACCATCACTACAGAAGACTACGAGAAAATGGATTGGCTTTGGCACAAGATGATCTGATATTCTCTAATGGTTTCACTACAGAACATTTCAGGGTGTCACTAGTGTGCTTGAGCAGCATGGGATCCCGCGGACCATTGAGAGCATTTACTTGAATCTGAAGTAATGCTAAATTACTAACAAAGGTTTTGTTTAAGCAGCATGGAACTAAAAAAGGCAAATTTATATAATTATTCAGCTCTATATGCTGTCATAATCTCTTGAAAGTTTTTGTAAATAACAGAAAAAATTTGGCACAGTGGGTATTCACTTATCTGCAAAAATGTGAAAGAAACTGTTTCAACAGTCAGTAAGAGTTTTTCCCAGCAACATTTCACTTTGAAACTAGCCCTATGGATCTCTATTGTAGCAATGTCCTCCTGAAGCTCAATGGGAGTCGTCTTGAATATGGACCAAATAATTTATCTGGCTGCTGGCCATGTGTTGTCTTTTAGAAGAATATGGGTGTTCGCTACGTAATAGTGTAGGAAGAAAGGAGACATATGGAAACAAATTTTAAAAGAAACAGTAACATTAGTCAATGAAGCTTTAACCACGCAAGTTGCCAAGCAGTTAATGTAGTCATAAAGTAAAGAAATAAATTATGAAGCCAGCTAGCCAGGCGCATAGCACGCAAAAGTGCTCTCCTTATAGAAAAGAAGCAGTCAACTTCAGTTGAAAGCTGAATCACACTAACAGTTCTGGAAGTTTATGTATTGATTTCTTTTGTTGCTGCTGTTACAAAAAGCACAGTAATATGTACAACTTACACTGCAACTATATTTAATAGCATCATTGGAAATATATTTGTCCTTTCAGCTGACTATAAACACTAGACCAGCATGTCTCTGGCCCCTTTTCCTTCTAATTTTGTTTTGAAATAGGCAATATAATCCTGCATGTTTCCCTGTTGTATCTTAATAAAGTAGTGTCTTTTCTAGTAGATGTCATATTTCTCTAAATAAACAATATGTTTGTAATAACATGAATCCCAAAGTGGCAAAAATAGTGACTGTGAAATCGATGCCTTCAAGTGTAAATGGAAGATATATAGGTATTTGTGAGAAAAATACAGATTAGTACAACAGTTCTTTTGCCAGTTCAAAAATTGTATTTGGTATAGTTTTGCAAAATATAATATGTCCATTCTCTCTAGATGAGTCATGTTTTTGGAAGAAAGGGGAGAGAGTATTTTTTTCAGCATCATGATCATTGTAATAATGAACTGCAGAAACTATAATAGATTTTGTTCCTGGCTTGGCAAACTATCTAAAAGATTTTGCAAGAGAGTTTACATAATTCTTTCCATTGAACTTTCTAGTATTGCATACGTTTTAATTGTTAACTCAAACACACCAAACTTTTAGGTAGTTTGTGGACTACATAAATGTGGTTTAATGTTTCATAAGTATTTTATGAGCAGAGTTTGTGGTTATACATTTTCATACTTACAACCTTAATTCACTTGTTAAAATGGGCTCTCTGTTTGCTAATAGTTACCAGCTGTAACTAATACATTAGCAGATCTACAATGTAGTATTTAAAATGACGCATTTCAAAATCAATAACAAATGTCCCGCTGTAGGATTAATTGGAAAACTTGTCTTATACAATGGTCAGTACGCTATACGAAATTCTTTTGAAATTACTATAAAACAAGGAATAGGAAACAATGATGTGTAAATTTCTAAAAACTTAGAAATAAGAAAAGCAAAAATATTACTTACTGTAGTTGTTGTTTGCTTCTCTTGTCCCTTTTACTTTGCCTCGTTTATCAATCCTCATATACCACTGAGTTCGACAGAAAAGTCTTCTCACTCTTACATCCCCCCCTTCCATATAATCATAGCTTCTGGTATGTCGCTCAGGGCTGGAACAGTTCACATTTGTAGCCATTTGCTCTGGAGTCATGTCATTGCAAGCTAAAGATATAGTGCCCATTAGAAAGATAATGTAAAAGTATGATCTGTAGAGCAAAATTGGCAGGATCCATGTCAGTATCCATTTGTGCATTATAGTGCAGTGTTCTGGGTGTTCATGAACAACATAATGAAAATTAAATCTCAAGTAGACTGTTGCTCTTAGGTCACCGACCTGCCTTCTGTCTTTACGAGTTACAGATTCATTTAAATGGGATTGTTCCCTCTTCTAGAATTCTGATCGTTATTCCTTAATAGTTAATGGCGAAATAGAAGAGCTTCTTAAATATCTCTTCAGTCAGAATATCCTTTAAAGACACAAGTTATAAAAACCTTTGTTGTCATGACCTTCTGTACTACTTGAATTTGCTGCTGGCACTGAAAGTAAAAGATCTGTGAGAAAAGGTGCATGTGTAAGTCTTTATGCTCAATTGTTACAAACGTGCAAGGATACGTTATACTAAAAAGTACTATACATAAATGTATGACATGCTAAGCTGATTTTTAAAAATAAGTAAATGTAAATACAACAGATATCGCTCACACAACATTTACATAAACAGACATTTAAACTGATTGTAAACATAGTTTTGTCTTCAGTATTAAGTCCTTCCAAAAATCCCTTATTGATTCAGTTGAACTACTTTTTCATGCATGGTAAAATTCTGCTGATTACTTTGTGCCTATATATTCACTAATAGCACAATTATCCAATAACTTTTCTCTAGTCCAAATTTCAAAACAGACCGAATAGTCTTATTTATACTGTATTTATACTCCTACCCTTTTCAGTTTATTAATAGACACAGTTTTCTTAATGCTTTTCTACCATCTAGAATATACAAACGAAGATAAAAGTTATTAGCTATTAGAAACTGTTGAACGTTCTTGTAAAGGACAGAACTTACTTGTTCCTGTTGACAAGAGCTGGATACCCAAGTATTCCATTTCTGTTGTCTGCTTTTTGCAACATGAGACACTCTACTGTAGCTACAAACTTTCTCAGCTCAGAGAGACTCCACCAGAATTATAATTGTTTCCATAAATCAACACGCTGGAGAGATGGTGTGTATGTGCTTATGCGTGCGTGTGCATGTGTGTGTTGAGCCTGTTGTTCAGTCCTTTTCGATAAATACCTTTGCTGACCTCACTTGGAAGCAATTAGAATTTAACCAGTCAGCTGTCAGTTGAATGCACGAACAAAAATAAAAGGAGGCTTGCATTGTATCGTGTCCAATGGTCATCAGAGGGAGCTATGTACATAGTTTATACTTTAAATCTCCAAGAATCTACTCTCTAAAAACATATATTTCGTGGTGTGCGGGTAGAATTGCTTTGCATGCTAGCTAGTGTTTCTGTGCTTTGATTTAGGTCAGTATTTTTCTGTCCTTAAAAGATTCCTCCTTCTCTCTTTTGTACTCGCATGCTTATCTCAGTTTGCTTTCAAATCTATTCTGCAGTTTGGTGGATTCATAGGCTGCTTAGTGCCTTTCTGATGGATATGTGAAACATGTGGGTCCATTATGTACCGTGGAGAAGGGTGTGCTGTGGCCATTATAGATCATGCAATGTATTTTTATATCATGGACTTGCAAAGAGGAAGAAATGCACTGAGACTTTTATTTGATCAGCCACTAGGTGAAAATGAGAATGTATATTTGGATGTTTCTAAGTCTGACATTCAAACACAACCTTTATCAGCATGAAGGAAAAATTACTACTGGGGAACAGCCTTCCTTAGCATACATAGTTATTAGTTTTTGAAACTCACCGCACAAGAAGGAAAAGTGGTGTCAATGCAAGAAAACCCCTTATACTGCATACCAGCCAATGGGTGAGCAACAGGCTTAAAATACAGATAACCAAACTACTGAGTAGATATGCCTGGCTTTCTGCTTCTGTATGCTTATTTCTATCTTTGGCACCAGTCTGCTATCCAAAGTCCATATTCCATTCTACCCTTATATTCTGTTAAGTTTCTGGTGAATGTATTTGTAAAACGTACTGAAGCTAAGTTTTCAATAGCTCCTTATCCTGTTTGATTTCCACACTGTTGCCGTGTATGCACCTCAGACCCTTCAGTAAATAATAGTAACAAGGGAAGTTTGGAATTAATCCATGTATTAAGAATAGTTTGCTTACCTTCAGTTGTCTATACTTGGTAATATAACACAGTTTATCATTCCCTGCTTTTATCTCACCCCTAGCCCCTTCCTCTCTGTAGAAATGGATAACAGTTGCTTCTTAAAAATGAAGTGAACTGTAGAGGCAGTTAAAAATCATAGGGAGTACATATGTGCCACCTTGTGGTGAGGGGGACATAACTAAATTGGGTTTTTTCACTGGGGTGATCCAAAATGAGCATAAAGGTGTATGGCACCAGGCAACCTTGTATTACTCAGCCTTTCCTATACACAAGCACAGAGAATGAGTCATTTCCTTCCTTAGCATCCCCAACTTCCTTCTCAGCACTCGCTTGGATTAATCCCATTTGTGACTCACTTTACATTCTTTTTTTAAACATTTTCACTCAACGCTCAAAGTTGATCAACTTTTCTTGTCATTATCTCCATTTGAGCACATTGGGCTGTTCCCTACATCCTGTGGCTCAGTCTAATTTTCCTAGTTCAGCAAAAGGTTCAATATATGCACCTTTATGATATGAAAGGTATGGCGCTTAGCGCTTTCAAAGGCTGGATGCCTGCAGTAGATACACAAAGAAGTGGCTTTCATTAAGTTAACCCTTGTAAACTGTGATTACAGCTATTTCCAGTTTCACTTGTGTCTTGTCAATCCACGACCACCATTCTGAAAAGAAGTGGGGACTGAAATGATTTATCCCAGTTGTGGTTTTTGCCAGTACATTTGCTGGATTTATAGCAGTATGTTCTCTGATCCATTCCACAGTCTGTATTCAGAATGATAGCAATGAAAAAAATTTGTGGTATTCAAAAGGCTTATCTGTTGTGTATTACAAAGAAAGCAATTGAGGATAAAAGGTAATCTGTGTTTTACTCAGCAAAGTAGGATGCAAGTAGAAATGTTTTTGTAAATATTCTGGGGTTTTTATGTGCAATACCAACTTTCACTTTCGGATCCATACTCTTTCTAATTTTTCTTTTTCCTTGCTAACGTATTATTTCTGACAGTTAGTAACAGCAGAAAAAATACATACCTGAGGTTTTGGTTCCAGCAAGCTGGACCTACTCCTGCTCCAGGCATAGGCACGTATTTCTGTTGGCTTTGAAAAAATAAATCACTTGCTGCAAGTGTGATTTTAAGTGGTGCTTCAGTCCAGATCTTTATGAAGTTCTGTATTTAGAATAAATGAAAAGCAGTTTAAATAAGGCATTAGCTGTAAGTTTAGTCAGTAAACAATGCTGTTAATCTTTAATTAATGCTAATAACATTCCTATCCTCACATTTTCTGATTGTAGAATAACTCTTTTCCACAATGCTTTAACTGCAGTTTTGTTTAATCACGCAGTTCTATGTCTTGCTATACAACAAGTACAACTACATATTTTTTAATGAAAGGATGCCATCTTGATCTGCATATACAAGTCAGGATTCTTTGCGTAAATCTCTGATCCCTTGAATAATCCAACCCACTTCTGTTTTAAGCAAGCGTAGCTAATCTCTCTTTGAAATTGAACTGGTTTAGTTTTATGGAAAATTTAGCTTGACTGGCACTTCTTCCTCTGTCTTCTTACAAATGTGCATGCTCAGGGTAAATCCAATCCCAGGCAAGTAATGATATATAGAAATTGTCCACCTAAAATGCTAGTGATTTGGAGTTTCTTTGGCGAGATTGTATGTGAAGAAATGTGTTAAGGTATCAGGACCAAACAAAACATGAAAATATGCAAAATACACATGCTGTAAGCCATCCTTTAATATTTAAACCTGTCACATTTAAATTAACCCATGCATTGGTTCCAGCTTCCCAGTTGATAGACAGTTGTCCACAGCATTGCTACAGTGCATACACTGAAAAGAAAAAAGTGGAAATTAATTGCAAGCACTTTGCTTCCAATTTTGAAGATTGTGCATAGGCCTCCAGTTCAAATACAAACAGTTTAATAAAGT
This sequence comes from Charadrius vociferus, assembly GCF_000708025.1. Lineage (NCBI taxonomy): Eukaryota > Metazoa > Chordata > Aves > Charadriiformes > Charadriidae > Charadrius > Charadrius vociferus. The sequence goes on from NW_009648559.1 coordinate 2,869,589, forward strand.
CTATTCCCTTTTCCCTCACAAAGGAAATTACTTTTTGTCCTTTTGCATGAAAACATGACTGTGGGGATCCATGCTTTCCTCATCTTCAGGCTGGCCTGTTGTAATATGTACTGCCCAGGTTCGGCACTGGGTCATGAATGTGACTTTTTTTTTTTTTAAAAAAAAACACCCTCCATTTCATCCAGCACGCCCTCAGGGCTACACATACCTGCTAAGAAACTATCCTTCTGCTGCTCCTTGTTCCCTGCTACATTTCAAATTTGCTTTAGAACATCTTCCAGAACCTTCAGAATTTAAGACAGTAGGAAGATAAAAATCTCTGTATCAGACTTAAAACCTGAGACGTTGGGTTTTAATGCCCTGCAGCAACAGCTAAAGTGGGATTGGAAGGTTCTATGGCAAAAATTCCACCGATGTGAAGGTGCTAAGTGTTCTCATGGTTAAATCCTTATGCTTAGTTCCCTGATCTCAGAAATCAGGATTAGATCAACCTTGACTTATGCTACATGCAAAAGATACAAGAAAAGTGCTACTGTTTGTGCAATTCTTCCATCAACATTGAGATCAGAGAAACACTGCAACATGTATGCAAAATAAACATTTAACAAGGCAGTAAAAACAAAAGAGAGGTGAGGAATATGGCACTTCTTTAGATTTATCTTTTCAGGTTGTAAGCTTAAGTGTAAACTTAAGATTAAAAGCCATAATTATGAATCCTTTGTCTGCCTGACTATAAGAATGTCCTTTTGGTTTTGGTAACTGGTATGGGTTATTAAAATCGTATTGAAAAGACGACAATCATTTTTTTCCTACCAGTTTTCAAAACAGATCCCTTAAACATCATTCATTTCTTTGTTTCTTCCTATTCGTCCAGATCATATTGAGCTGATTTAAATCTAAATGAAAATTGGAAATGGGATGCAGTAGATACTAAAAAACCCCAAACTATCAAACAGTTGACAACTATATAAACAACTTCCTTTTTTGTCAATTAGCTACAGCAAGTGGTTTTTATATTGCGTATTTCAGGGAAAACAAAGGCTGGGAATACCTTAGCTCAGTCAGTAATAAACTTTAAAGGCAGAGCCATTCAGGATTTTTTCACTAAGGCAATGGAATCATGATACTGACTTTTGAAGGAGATAGAATAAAAAAAGGAATGCGATGGCAGTCAGATGAATCCTTCCTTTCTGAATGGAGTTTGCACAGTATATGGTTATGATTGGTCTCCTTGTTATTCTTAGCTTGAAAACCCTCCACTTCAGGGAATCCCTACTTGTGGTGACATCAGGACACTCAGACTGTGATTATCATAACCTAAGATGTTGTTGCAGACTTGAATTGTAACAGTAAAATTTTGATTGAGATACAAAAAAATGTAGAACTGATATGATAAAATACTGAGGAGAACCATTTGGTTTATCTTATTTGTTACCAGGTATGAGGTTCAGAGCTCTTTCTCTCTGAATTGATCCATATGTTTTTATTCAGATTTTCCTTTTACCAACATACTTCCCATGTAGTAATTTCTTCTGCCTGATTTTAAATATAATCTTTTTTTAAAAGAAAGTGTCTTTTTATATGCACAGATCGTTGGATAAGAATCAGCTTTAAGACCTAGATTTGTGGCACTTTGCTGAGGTATCTTCTTAAAAACTTGCAGAAAAATATTGTTCCTACGACTTTACATGTAATCATTACATTTTACATTAGTAGCAATAAATATAAAATACAGTATTCATGCTTTGCTTTTAACTCATTGTAGCTATACCTAGCTATGACTATTGCATATACTTCAAGACTGGATTATGCAAATTACTTCTGTTTTTTAATTTTTAAGTGGTTAAACAAGCTATCCATTTTTAACCCTTCACATAGGTTCATATATAGCATAGCTATTATTGTAATTTACTTGGTGGTTAAAGGTTATATGGACCATATAAAAGTAATTTATGAATAACATCTAGAGCAAGAATAAAGCTTTGTTGCTATGATAATATGTATCCATTATTATCCTATCTATCTGCTGCTCTTTTAATCTTAGAAAACAATTTTAGTTCCTTCTAATCCACCTGAAGGCAGATTTTGGAGGAGAGTTTTCAGCCTTTCTGGTTTTTTATAGTTTTGAAACTGTGGCTTCATTGATCTGCTAATACTACCTATGTACCTCATTGAACAAAGGTTGAGAATAAGAATGGAAAATTATCCTCTTATTCAAATATTTCTTTACATCTCTAATTAAAATCTAATCACGGAAAAGAACTAGATTGTGGAAATTACATGGTCCTCTCTTTGATTTGCACCACAAAGTTGCACTCCTTGATTAAACCACAATAGAGCTGAAATTATTAGTAGACTTCCAGTAACTACCTGTTGGCATCTAGTTAGGTGGCAGTGCACCAAGCACTGCATTTTCTGATAAAGATGCTACCAAAGGATTAGTAAAAATGTACAGCAAGTATAATGGCACGTGACTTAACATCTTACATAGGTATATACCTGTCATAACGAAAGGGCTTGCAATATCACTTAGTAGTAGGTAACCTTACATGTGTTACTGAAAGTGAGCTGGCTGTGCAAAGAGAAGAGATGGCGATTGGTCAGAATTTAGGGAAAAATGCTTTGGGTGGGAAAGCCCTAGGATTTAATCAGGAGATTGGGACTGGGCACTCCCAGGAGCGTGCAGAGGAAAAGAGAGGCCAGCACTGAAGAGAGAAAGTTCAGGAAGGGAACTGGGGAAATTTAAGGAAGGGACAGGGACCTAAGTATGCAGGTTGCGAGTCAGTAGACAAGGAAAATAAAACACGAACATTTCCAAAATCCTAAAGTGAAATGAAGCTTTACAGAGAAGCAATTTCTTCGGCTGCCCACAGGCCTACATTGCAGATCTTCTGGCACGGCCCAAAATATTAGGTGCCTCTGTGTGCTTACAGCCGCTTTCTACAGCTGTGAGTTTCTCCAATTAAATCAGCATGATAGATCCAACACATACTGCCCCTATTGCATACTGGAGCTGTAAAAATGCTCCTGTGGTGGGATTTTAAAAACCTATGCTCACACATGTACACACTCTACATTGAAACATTATTAATGCTGTGAAGTAAAATACTCAAAAGGCACATAATGCTAGTTATCCATCTTGTGCATTAAACCAGGGAGGGAACTTGTGAAGAAAAGAATGATGATAAAAATTGAAGTCTGTGTCGTAGTACATACTCACAGACACAAACAAACCAACGTTATCAAAGCGAGCTCTTGGCATCTCCGTACACTTCGGCAGGTCCAGGATTTCACCTGAGGTTTAATGTGGATTCCTTCTTTATCATTCTGTTATTAGCAAGTGTCTTATGTCATTAGATTTAACCAGGTATTTTTTCAGTGGCTTGCTGTTTTCTATACAAAGTAGGCAATAAAGCAGGTTGGTACAATCAGTACAAACAAATGCAAAATAACAAAATGTGAGACTATATGGCAGAAATGCTACTGGATTACTACTGTGTATTTAATATTTGATTCTAGGAAACAGCTGGAGTAAAACCTTTCCTAACCTTCAGCTCATTATATGGCCTATTATTACACAAGTTCTAAAAGCAAAACAATGTAG
>NW_009648559.1:2873237-2945488 GCF_000708025.1 Charadrius vociferus
AGGGAAAAAGTGCCCTGTTCCCCAGTAAAGCTGTGCTGTTAAAAACACACCAGTAGATTCGGAACAAAAGCAATTCTCTGTAATGATTGCATTATTTATTACACATCTGTCAGAGACAGGGACACCATGTAGTCACAAAAATGTAAGGTTTTTCAGCTGTTTACGATTTGGATGGTAGATAAGCATTTGCTGAACTGAGGGGATCTAATAAAAGGGTGTCTTTACTAGAGAATCTGTGTTAGTAATTGGTTTACAAAGTGAGCTCCACCACATTTCCTCACTTTTTCCATTCCCTCACTTACTGATAAGGAAGTCCATGATATACTAAATCTATGTAAATTCAGGCCAGAATAGTCATTTGATAATCTAGTAAGGGTGTGAAAGGAGGATGTAAAGTGCTTGGGATCTTCATGCAATTCACCGTAATGAGCGCAGGGTTAGAACAAGCATGTCAGCATCATTCCTGAGGCATCTAGTGTGGGCACAGACTGGTGAGCCAGTTTTTTCTAATTATAAAAAGAAGAAAAGAAAGTGTGGAAAATACCTTTGCATTCAAAGTAGTGGGGCAGAATGAGACTGCGTCAAAACTGCAGAGTTTCTTTCAGAGCTCCTGCAAGACAGTTAGGCAAGATGGGAAGCTATTGATTTCAAACTGACTGTAATTTAAAGATGCCTAGACTGAGGATTACCAGATAGTTTATATTGCAAGTAAATAGCCCCATCCTGCTCCTCTGTACATGTAGTTCTGTAGATTGAAGGAGTGATCCCTTCTATCTATGAACAGCTGTACTTCCAAGAGTTTAAATGTCGCCCACTGCAGCTGTTGCTCTGTTAGATGGTTATTTGCCTGGCTTGTGGCATCAGCAAGGATTGAATTTTGTCAGCAACTGATGAAGGTCAGGCTTTGAAACAGATCTTAATCGGAACTGATGTTGTTCTGATCTGCCTCTGCTCCTGGCTTACTTTGCTTATCATATTTATCACATTACTAGAATAATTTCTACTCTTTTAACGTTAATTCTGGTTACTAGTTTTTCACACGTACTTTTGACAAAGACTGTCCATCGCAACTAAAATATTCTCCACCCAAACCTGAACATTACTGTTATGTGAAGCTGGAATGCAGAACATTTGGGAGATGATAGAGAGGAAGGGGGGGTAGGGGGGAAAGCTAGGGCTAAGGGATCTGTGTATTCCCTTCTTCCCCATGGCAGACAACTTTGTAATCCTATAAAAGAGGAGGGAATACTTGATTCCTTGATAGGAATTTGACTAGCATAGTGGTAATTTTTCTTTATCATCTTTTTATGATACTGGGTTGAGTGTATCTGCACCATCTGTCTAGTTTGTACCTCTTACATCTCTGTTGGCTCTGCCATACTTGACAGTGTGTTACTGCAGCAGAGACCTTTTCTGTAGTAGAAAACTTTTTCTGACCTGACTTTGTCATTAGACTGTACGAATACAACCGTTTTGCTTCAAGGACTTAAACGGTACAGATTGCCTTGCCCTGTGCATCATGGGTGAAAAACTGTGGCATATGTGTGAAGAACAAGTTTGAGGAATACCTGTTCCTAAGAATGCTAGTTGTTTGCTTAGGCAGTAGAAATAATGTGATTTTGGAGGTATTGACCACAAACAGTAAGTCCATAAAACAATTCATAAGTAACCAGTACCCTGAAAATTGCTTTTCATATCTATTCCATAAATATACATACACAAGGTTGATTTTTCCAGATACTTTCTAAATGAAAAAAAAAAAAAAAATCACCAAAAGTCTAAGACCCTTTTTTCCCCCAGAAACAAAAGCTTTTGTGAGAACTTTTTTTCACAGTGACTAGGTGTATCAGCTCCAGTGCTGAAGCTACTGTGTTGAACTACATCATGTTGAGGTACAGAACATAGCAGTCAACTGAACAAGTTTATTTTTTAATACAGTTGACTGAAAACCGCAGAATAAGAAGATATAAATATTTAAGAAAGTTACTGAAAAGCTTTTTTTTTAAGGGTTTTGACAAGCAGTTTTTTGCTAGTTAACCACATTTCAATAAAATTCCTCTCTGAAGATCGTGCCATTGTTTATTTGTTTGTTTGATAGCATTGTTAGACACGAACAATACATTGGCAGTGCCTGGGATGAATTCTTGGTCTCTAAAAAGTCTCTGGTGAATAGTTTATCAAATTTAACATGTATTCTATAATCTTGAGTTACAGATTAGTTTTTCTGCTTGAGTAAATGGGCTATGCCCTTCGTGATTGTTCCTGTTGGCAACTAAAACTTTTTATATCTCTTCTTGATTGAAAAGGCTGTGGAAGAAAAGACAGCTCTCTTAAAATATCCTAAAATCTGGAGGCTTGTTACATTTCTTAGACTATTTTGTGAGGATTTGTAAGGTTTTACCAGTAATCCCCAATACCAACGTGATTTTGAGAGCCATTAATTCAACAGCAATAAGAAGGTATCTCTTATAGGAGTATCTAGTTGTACAGCTGCAGAAAACAATGTGTGATGATGCAAAGAAAGATCATCTCTGCACACACAAAAGTTGAAGTTACATGAACAGTGCTAATTATGGTATTTCCCAAATTCAGAGTGCTTGACTTTGCAATCTTAAGAAGAAATTCTGATATTGGAGTAGTTGATAGTTACAATTGTTGATTTACACAGTTTGTAGTGTGAGGAGGAGGAAGTGTAGGATCACAAAACTTCTACAAAAACCCCAAAGCTGCCCTTTATTCCATTAAAAATATTTTGCTCTGTGGAAATAGTGTTTCTTATGGCTCCACAGGGGTGGTTGCGATGTCAAGTCAGGGTACTTCTGCCTCTTTCTTCAACATAAGGGGCAAAGAATTTTATTAATGCTCTTATAACCATCTCTGTAATAGTTATTAGCGCCAGTGTCTCAAACATAGCAGAAGATATCTCAAAGAATGGGACTTTCATCCAATACCGGTCTTTAAACATCTACAAATTCTGCTTCTCATGCAGGTTATTGTCCGAGTACACAAGCTCGGTAAACTTTTGCATAAGGGTGGTGATAAGTGTCCTCAAGTATCCCAAGGGGCCTGTTAATGTACAAGCAGGTGCTGGCACGTGGAAGAGGATGGAGAACCAGCTATGGGAAGAGGGAAATGAGGAGCATTAAAAACGGTGGAAAAGAAGAAATAATGGAAAAAATTTGGGGATCTCCCAGAAAGAGGGAGAGAGATGTGAGGCCTGGGGGGGAAAGAGGAAAGTAATGAGGCCCTAATATATGCCGTATGTCAGAAGAAATAGGAGTTAGAAATAGCAGGCCCCTGGAGGTAAACTGTAGTATCCTGGGGTCATTTTCCAAAGGTGCAGGGAGGGATCAAGGAATTTCTCATAAAAATCCCCTCTTTTTCTGTTTGATGCTTTCTCAAACATATCCAAGAGAAATAACATCATTTGGCAAGTCAAATGTGTATTAGGCTGTACTGCGTGGAGTCTTTAATTTCTAAGTTTTGTGTAAATACATTTAATATTTAATGTATTTTGGCTTTGGTAATCTGCAGTGAAGGACTTCTAGGGACTGAGTAATTGCTGTACCACACAGTGACAAAGCTTTGTTCACACAAAAAATAAGATACTCATACCCAAAAGTGTTTTTTTCATGAAAACTAGAAGTTAGTTCTCTTCTGCCTTTATATGGTGTGCTATTTCAAGCCAAGTTTTGCAAACCTGATTGTGGGGCCTATGCTTTTCCTGCTAGAGGTGACTCTCAGCTGCAGCAAGATGACCTGTTGCAACTGGGATGGTAGTCATTAGAGCTGGTGCTGAGCAGGACCAACCTGGTCTCTCTTCTAGCTCTTCTGAAATTAAGGTAGATAAGTGAGAAAGACATCCTTTTTAAAATTATTATCATTTTTTTCTAACTAAGTGAAGAAATCCATTCTCCTCCATGGTTGTCAAAGAAGACTGCAACCCTCTTCAGTGGTCTCAGGTTCCTGGCCTAGGTGTAAAGGTGCAGGGGGGGAAAAAATAGGGCTTCAGTAGGGCCATACTGATATCTGCTGTAGAAGCTGTGGCACTGGGGATTCGTCCTGTAATTTCCTTTGTGATTTGTGATCCCTGTTCCTTTGTGAATGGATATGTTGCTCTTTTCTAATGCTTGTGAAGAAACAGCTGGTCTGCTGTGCGAAACAGTACCAGTAAGTCATATTCAGTCTTCAAGATTGCAGATAGTGGCCTGCATTTAGCACAAAAAGAGCTCCCATCAGGATTGGCATGAAGATAAGGCTTCCATTTAGTGGCTCTCTGGAGCTGAAGATAGATAACTTTTTTGGAACCTTTGCATCCTACTTGCGGGCTAGTAAACCAAAGTGGTATTCCTGTAAAACGCTGAGGTCTAAATGTAAATTAGTTTGGGTTTTTTTGAGCTTTACTTCTTGTAGCTTTATGAGCAAAACTGAAAATACTGATTTTTCCTTGTTTTAGTGTTGGCCGGCGCACCCAATTTTAAGATAACGTTGTATTGGAGTGTAATCAAAATAGGTATCTGAAGGACTAGATTGTTTCATGTCTCTTAAGGATTTTTTTTTTTGTGAAAGAGGAGAGTTCTGGATTTGAGTGTTTTTTAGTTCCTGCCCCACCCTTCTAAAAGATACATATGCTCTCCCTCTTCAGTTTTGAGAAACACCCCCAGGGCATCCTTTTTATTTGAATTGATTTTCGGGTTGTTTATCTTTTTCAATCTGGTCGTGAAAAGCACATCTGGTTCCTATTTTAATCAGTATTCCAGTGGGAGCAACATCATATTATAGAAGGCTAACAATGCTAAAATAATAATCCATAATGATGCAACTTCTGGTAATTTAAAACTGTTTTATCCACTGTTTGTAGAAGTGCGCTAATGATGTAGGCCAACTGATCTCTTTGTAGATTAAACTCACCCTGGGTCCTAATAACAGGAGAAATATCTGACATCCACGTAGACGAACCCTTCGAACTGTCAGGAATTCCTTTTTTTTTTTTCCCTGAAGTGTCTGAGAATTTTAGTACTTATGGAAAGTGCCAAACCAAAAGTTGTGGAAACTAAAGCGGTCGGTTGACAAAGAGGCTGGGTAAAGCAGCCCCAGTGCTAGTTTACATGTAAACAACTTCTGCCTTTTCTTTGATGCAGTTCTGCATCTAGAGGTGATAGGGTTGGGGGTCTTTGTCCTGTTTTTCTTTAGTTAGTTGATTCAGTACTTGGCCTATACGGCAAGACCGCCAGAAAGCAACAGTGGTTATTTTATTACAAAACACTGCTAGCAGCTAAACTGAGACCTGCTGTTTCAAATAGGTTGCCAAACAACCTTCAAGTTGCAGGACGTTTTCTATGTTTCTTGTCTTGGTTTGAGCCAGCAGCAAAGAGGAGAGACTGCTATCGTTTCTCTAATACATACAGATGTACTTTAGCAATTAGGTAAAACTGAAACGTGATATCTTTGCATTTTTCACATGAGTTTGCAATAGTCCAGGAAAGCAGCAGACTCCTATACCTTATGTGACAAGGCAAGGCTTCGTTGAAGTGTGAACCTGTCTCAGTTGCACTCGTTTGCATTGTCGCTTACTATAAAGTATACCCATTCTGATAGCATCTCCAGACTAGGCTGCCACAATATTGCAGAATGATCTGAAGAAGCTATCCTTTAGAAATAAATTTGAGAGGTGGGGAGAACATACTTTCATTTATTGAGAAAGCTCTGATAAGAGTACTCTATCTAAAGCTCTCATTTAGCCTTCAAATTATTTCTCAGAACTGTCACTTTAATGTATATCTGCTTCTCCCTTGACTCTGGTTCAGCAAAGTTTCTCACTGTAGCAGGATGTAGCATATTTTAAAATGGAAAGTCAAATTTAATACCAGTATGATCAAATCAGGAGTGACGTTCTTGTCAGGATAATAAATGTTATACATTAATTATTTTAGAGATGAAACTTCCAAGTGAAAGTTGGAGTTCATGACCTCTACTTGTTTCTGCTCTAACCTGGTTTTAGGAAAATCTAAAGCCTGGAAAAAAAATTTAAAATCTTGCAAATTCAGTTTTTAGACAGGAATGGTTATGCTTTAGAGTGTTGTAACTGCAGTCACCTTTAGTAGAATTCTCCTAAAGGTCTGTGTTCTTGGAAAGCATGAAGGAGGTACAGGAATTAAATTCGGCAGTAGGTTTCTCTAGTTCTCTAAGAAGCACTGCTCTTTATTTGTTTTTTCAGCTCTCTTTCCTATCTTGAGACAACTGATTTGTGGATTGATACCTTAACACTTCAGTGATTTCATTCTTTGGAGCAAAAGAAACTGTTTTTCAAACTATTTTTCTTGCAGTTCTAAAAGAGTGAATTCTATAAAACATCAGAGCTAAGTAATGCAAATTTTGGAGGAGCTAAGCTTTTGAAATGCTGTGTCTGAACTTCTGTAAATAATCCATGCTTGAGGTCAGAATATCAGGTCAGGGATATCCAATGACTACACATTAAAGCAGGGGAGCTACAATATCTCTCATCACAAAAGTTTTTGGTTTGCATTTTTAAATTAACCAGGAACAAGTGCAGGGTATATATAGTATCGCAGCCTTATGCTGGCAGAGGAAATGTCTTATATGGCTTTGTTCCATCATATTGAAACTTGGAGTTAGTTAAACTGGTGAAATGTATTTTCAGCTACCCACTTGCAAGAGAGAACCTCCATAAGATTGTCAAGTGCTATTCATTGTTGTCATTTGAACTGATACTACATTCCTAGTGGATATGAATGCATTTCAGTGGTAGATAAATGGAAATATTACTGCCTAATATGTGCAAAAGTACTTTGGAACCCTCATATTGTGGAGCTATTGTATTTCTCTGCCAAATATTATTAAAAACTTTGAGAAATACTTTGCTTACAGGGGAATTGTAGGATTGAAAAGAATGGAAAGATGGAAGATCCTCTTAAACATTACTTTCGGGAACTGGATTTTATTATTTGTTTGACTTTTATTCCTATTTTGACACTATATCACTTCAGAATTTCAGCTGTATTTTATAAGCCATTCTCATGTTTAGAACGTTCCATTTTGAAAGGACTTTCATGAGTCAAAAAATATTTTTGTTTCTACTGAAGAAGAGGGTGGAGAATTGCTCTACTGTCTGTTTGGCACTTTTAGATTTCCCTAGTAGCCAATTTCAAGCTGTGGGTACTGAAGCAAGTTTCCAACCTGGGATGCTTTTCAAGTCATAGATGGCATGCATTAGCTAACGTTTCTGGTGGTGAACTTATACCCTGAATACAACCCAAATTTGTCTTTCCAGATCCTTGGTTTAATTTCTATATCTTTGCAGTCTAACTTCAAGTGCTTTCCTCTAGTATTTTGCTCATATGTATCACAGTTTAAGTTCTGCATGAGTTGCATAAGTGCTTTCAGGATACTTGGGCATAACTGTGTAAATAATAGAAAGGAAAAAAAGCTTGCCAATATGTAAATGTGTGGTTTCTGAAACCTGGCAGTTTTCTTCAGAAAATAGTTTACACACTCCATACCAAGAGGCATATGCATGCACCAGTCATTCTGAAGAAATAACAGAGAAAATCCTTGTAACTTGGGATCATAGCTAGGGAAAGTGAGGTAAAAAGAAGAGATGTGCATTTTCCAAGGCTATGAAAAGAGGTAGCCGTAGATCATGGAGTTAAGTTCAGTTGGCCTCACTGTAGGAGCTTTCAAAATGAGAGCAACTACTTAGGCTCTATCGCACAGTGCGTGTTTCACTTTCTAGTTTTCCCCTCCTCATAGGTTTTTTTTTTTTTTTTGTACTATTTACAAAAGAACATATATGTTCACAGTTTTCTATGTACATATATTTAGGAACAGTGTATGTGTTGTCAAATAACACGCGTTCCCAGAGTGGGATAAAGGCTCAGTAAATGATGAGAAGTCATGGAACTTCTGTGAGTTTTGCGAACTACATTTCTGCCTCCTCCCTTCCTCCCATCATATTGCTCAGCTACTTGCAGCTCAAACATAGTTTTTCACAACTGTTTCCTTGACTTCAGTACCAGAACAGATGCTCATTTTGCCAAATTTTATCAGAACGCTTCCTCTCCCTCTCTCCCCACTAAAAATCATTAGCTCCACCTTCTATTTTGGAAGATGCTACTGTCTTGTTTATGGAAACCAGTTCAGTTTTTAATTTGGCTCAAGAAGCAGCTGGTTTGCAAAAATTGTTCTTTCTGCATGCATAGTGCCAATTTGGTATTTTGCTGAATAAATGAGTAAAATGCAGGGTGGGTAGGAGAGAGCCTGAAAGAAATCTTTAGCGTGAACTCACTTTCTCCAAGTAGTTAGTCAAGCAAGTTAATAGATTTTATTAAATCCATGATAGAATGAAATATAAATTTAGATATAGTTTATAAAGTAAAATTTATCATATTTTCAGTGGCAAAACTAGTGGCATAATACAACCTTTTCTGTTTCATTTTATACAGCTATACATCATTAATTTTCTTTCACTTTCTCTCTGAGTAAGGTGATACAATCCTATATCCATTCCTCCGCTCTCGAATAGAAAACCCACCTGACTTTAATGATTTTGCTTAAAAACTGATGGCATGATAAAGTCACTCTATTTAACATCCAATATTATAAGATAAGAATATTAAGAGCAGCTTTATTGTACAAAATGAAAGCAGATAAATTATCTCTGCTTTATCAAAGCTTTACACATTCTAGAAACAGATGCCGTTTCAAACCGATACAAAATTCCTAGATATTAACTTTTCAACCAATAACAGCTGTCAGAAATCAATCCCTTTTGATTAACTACTCTTAGAGTAGGCCAGATTTGTTTTAAAATTAAGCACTATCACAGAATGAGTTTCTAAAATCAATGTATTGTTTTCATGCTTAGTCCAAGGAAATTAAAGTTAATTTGGAATTCAGTGTATACTTCATCCCATATTTCATAATATGGGGAAACTTTTGTAACCCAAGTTAAAATGTTACTTTTGTCTTTGCTCACAGTTTAAAGACTATGTAATGCAGCTTTTCTGGGTTTTTTTGTTGGTTTTTTTTTTTTTCTGGTTGTTGTCAACTACTCACAAGAGCGACAAATGAATTAGGGCTGGTATGGATTCAGTCAGTTGTATTGCTTGCCAGGGTAAATCATTCTGGCACTTCTTGAAGAGTTGAGTCAGTTCAGGAGTTTGACCTAATCTCTTTTTTTAATTTTTTTTTAATTGCAAACAGATAATCGTGTAAATTAAATATTTGGAGATAAAGTTTCAAATTGTAGGAGAGTGCCCGATGTCATAGAGCTGGACTCCTGCTAGATCCTCTGCCGCATGCCTGTGTACGCCTGCAATTCCCTGCCTCACTGCACCTGTTCAAGCTTTTTGCTATTCTGAGAATACATTTGTGTGTGGCAACTAGTTGGCTTTTTAAATGGAGATGCATTTCTAGTGCCTTCTGGGCAAGAGTAAACCAGTACATCCAGACGCTCAGCATCATGGTGCTTTCCCACTCATGATTGATTAAAAAAAAAAAAAAAGTCAATCATTCTTTCCTTTGCTGCTGTTACTGCAATTTTAGGCTAAAAGATTTTGTGAATTCGCATTCTAATTTATACATTGATGGTACAGTTTAGTGAGCAGTACTAGAGATAAGGAGCAAAGCTCAAAGGATTTCTCATTCATAACCCTCATTTTACCCATTAATTACCCACCAAAACCAGCTTTCTCTGTTTTAGGTGATTAAAAGCAAGATGCAGTTCTACAAGAGAAAAAGGGTGATCTGTGGTGTATTTCCCATCTTTGGAAGGGCTGCGGTTCTAACTTTCCACTCAACGTAGAAGCAGCAATAATTGCATAACTGCACTAATGAAGCTGCTAATTATCACAGCCAGAGCTACTATCATTTGCACAAATGTAAATCTTTGCTGATTAACTTTATCACAATGCTTTTCCTTTACTTTGACACTGAAGACAAGTACAATCAGTATTTTAACACCTAATGCTGTTTTCAAACATGAGACCCAGTAATATAGATACAGAAGTACATGTTATCTTTTCTCGAATGTTGATGTCTGTATTAAAAAATTAATTACATAGGAGCTTAAGTGTAAGACCCTCAAAATAATATGCATAAACTTGTACTGTTCAATTCTGATGCATCCTAAGAGTACATATGTAATAAACTCCTCCTCTGATGCTTCATCTAAAAGCGCGCAGATTGCTGTGTACGTGGCAATAGTTAATTAATGAAGGATTAGGAATTATAAGGTATCTTCTGATATTCAAGCAGATAGGGACAAAAAAATATCAGGCTTTCCATTACAGTGAAAGAGAAAATTATATATAAGACCAAACTTTCCAGACTTATGTAAGCACTTTCAGGAAAGAAGCAGTTTTAGGTATTTACACTGACTAAGAAAAATAGACCTCAGAAAGATCTGAGTTCCACCTACAGCACCAGATCTTTTCTTCTTCCATCTTTGAAAATCAGGGAACGTATTAAAGTGCTACCAGGTCCTAATCACCTGATAGTTGTTCATTCAAAATTACCGTAATAATTAGAACCAGAATCTTTACTCCTTCCTCTTTCTAAGCCTCAAATAGCCTCGGAGAATGGAAAGGCCTTGGAGTGTTTCATCATTTATTGAAAAATGGAAGCAAGCTGAATTCCTAAAGCCTCTTGGAAGTTACTCTTTCAATCAAAATTATCTTGAAATCTGAATGGCAGTAATGGGGAACAGAGTTTCTGTACCTATTTTGGGGGTGGTGTATTTTGTATGCATGCGTATTTGAATGACCAAGGTATTGCTAACCATTTTTCAAGACTCGTGTATAAAAAAGTTTGCCACCATGTTAAAAATGCATCAGCTTTTTCTCGCCAATACTGTTCCAGCTATTAGTCACAGGGTTACATGCACTGTTCAGTCACAAAGAAAGAATATACGTATTTTCTATTCCTCTTATTCTTCTATCATGCAAAAATATGCAAAACACTTTATATAGACTGTTTAGCAGCCAACATAAAGAGAGCAAATTTATTTTCTTTGTGGACTGAGTGCACTTCTATGCCCTAAAATCTGCTGCTCTAAACTGTTGAAATATTTTGCTTGTGTTTCCCTAGCTGAAAATAAAGAGAGACTTTTCTCTTCCAGCATGCAAATACTGCTCAGAAAGGTTCTGGAAACATTCATCCACCATGTAATCTCTCTGACAGCACACACACTACTAGTGGAATTTCCTAGATATGCGTGCAACCATCATTTGCCTCATCTCATAAAAGAGCTGGGGGGAAGTGGGACCTATCAAAACTGTGTCATACTTTTTTGACTAGGTAATTATAAACAAAGCCTCACTTTTGGTTGTTAATAATTCTTCATTTCTTACTTTCATTTGTGGGTATTTCATGACATGCTACAATAACTAATGACAGTCTAGATATTCTGTTTTTTAAATCAAAATAATTAAAAACATTTTTAAAGAGTTAAATGCTTTCATTTAAGCTGGAAAAAACCCAGCAGAGTAAAAGCTTATATAGTACAATTTGTGCATGATACTAGAGCAGGCTCGGAGTTCATTTGAAGTTTCTGTATGCTAAGTGTCTACTGAAATCCATGGCAGCTGCACATGAACGGGTATTACAGAACCCATTCACATCTTACTGATTGCTAAATAGTAAATATGAGATAATCTGACTCTACTTCATTTTAACTGAGAAAATTTGGATTCAGAGTTGAGGATAAAATTGTACCTAGACTTCCATGTGAGTTTATAAGGTGTCAATTTACTTCTGACTATGTCCTGTATAACCTGATTAGGTACTCATCTTGAGCAGTTTGCTCATGTGGCCTTTCCTCTACACACCTTCAACTTATAAGTCTATTTTCTAAATCAACTCTGTAGATATAAGTTATTTTCAACAAATTCCTCTGAAAATTTATTGTAGCAAATGTGATATTGTTTCCAGCTGTTTCTACCCAGAACTGATATTAAATACTGGAAGATAACGCAACCATATCACTTTCTCTATCAGACTTTGACACTAGGTCATGGGAATTAATAATGTTCAAAATGTATCTCAGATTGAAGCTGGAAAAGCCAGAGATCCCAACCAGCGGCAGATGTTAAAGCCAAACTCTGATCCAATTATTACCTTGCAGAGCAAAAGAGGAAAAATATTCTGGAGGCCAGTCATGACGTTTGGTCTTTCTGGGTGGCCTGCTTGTCTTCTCTTCAACTGATCTATTCTGAATATTACTCAAGATGCTTTCAGGTCATTCAGCTAGCAACACATTTCATTCCTTCCCACCACACATTAAGATATTGGTGAGATAAGATGTGGGTAAGATATCGAGAAAGACAGTATCTGGGCTAATACAATCAGATTTGTTTTAGCTTGTTACTGTTACTGCCATATTTTGTTAGGGCATAATATAGCTGTTTGGCAAGTTTCCATACTATTTCCTAATTGTGTATGGGAGATAACACCAAAGGTGATATAATAATATTGAAAGCACATGAACTCCCAATTGCTTGTTCACCAGAAGCAGCTGATTCAAAGTACTGGATGCTAACTACAAACTTTATATGCACTTCTAATTATTGCTGATATTTATGGTGTGATGAAGGGATCGACAGGCACTAATATGTGGCTACTTAGACATTCATTCATGAGGTAAGGAGTATTTATCGCCCATGTGATATAATTTGCTCATATGCAGCATATAATTTGCAGTGGTCTCTGAAGAATTTAGGCTTATAGAACCCTGTTCCTGAAACCAGTCTCTACGTGGAACCAGTGCAGTAGCTGTGCCACTATGATGTGACATATCTAAAATAACCTACTGTGAAAGATTTCACATACTTGCTGAGAGGCAGAATCTTTTTTTTTCAAGGAACAGGTGATTACTTAACTCCAAATGTTTTTAATGAGTTCATTATTGCTTGTACAGTAAAATTTGGCTTCTAAGAAACAAAGTAATCAAATTAAAAAAAAAGGAAAAAGGGAATAAATCCTTCTTCTCATAGCAACAGTATCAGTTCTGTGGAAGCAGAAGTCAGGACAGCAGTGCTAGCAGCAAGAAGATATTGTATTGTCGTAGTTGGCTTGCACCAGAACATTCTAACGTTATTTGATTACTAGTTTATTGATCCTACCTGCATGCCAGGTAACACATAGATCATGTCTGTACACCCTGGGCATCAGACTAGTCTGTCACTCCATTAAGTAGCCTTTGTTTTCAGGATGATGCATTTCTGTACAATTTATTCTCTAGTTTTCCTAGACAGAATTGTGAATGCCTAATGTTTTTTTGAAAGAATGTCTGCATAAAGCTAACAATCCCATTAAAGGAATGGGATGTTAGGAACAAGTCTAGGTGAATCCTGCAAAATGGTTGTGAATCAGAGCTGCTTTGCTCTTCTGATACATTTTATTTGGTCTTTCTGCCTCTTTTCCTCTCAGTAGGGCTACTGAGAAGAGTAGAATTTAAATTGCTATATACTGACAGTGCCTCAGAGTGAATTGCTACTGAGAAAAGCTGTTTAGTTTAACCTCTAAGCTATTTGTTTTGCTTAAGGACTGAGATAAGTGAGGCGCACTTTAAAAATTGTGCATCTTGCTATCTTGGTCTTCAGACAAGCTCATTTTTACAGTGATTTATAAAAAGGTAGGGAGAGCAGCTGATATCATCTGGCTAAATAGTGTTATAAAGTCACGGAATCATAGAATAGTTTCGGTTGTAATAGGCATTTAAACGCCATCTAGTCCAGCCCCCCTGCAAGGAGCAGGGACATCTTCAACTAGATCAGGTTGCTCAGAGCCCCGTCCAACATGACCTTGAATGTTTCCAGGGATGGGGCATCTACCAACTCTCTGGGCAACCTGGGCCAGTGTTTCACCACCCTCAATTGTAAAAAATGTCTTCCTTATATCTAGTCTAAATCTACCCTTTTTTAGTTTAAAACCCTTGTCCCTTGTTCTACTGCAACTCAGAAAAATATAGTCTAACATTAAAATATTTGACAAAACTGCTATTAAAAAATGATTATAGTCTAAGAACTTGAAAATATTGAATCCAGAAAATAGAAATTCTTATCTGGTAGTCTGGGAATATGAAATGAGCCGAATCGGGAAAAGGAACCTCATTTCCATCTGCCACAGGAGATTTTGGGAGAAGATCTTTTTGTTTGGGAGAAGATCTTTTTATACAAAATTCTTCAGCTGTCTATTGCAAGATTTTATATGTTATGAGTAGTTCTCTGATTATTTCCTAATTTTAAAGCAAACAAGACTAGCAGAATATCAGATTAAAATAAAATAGAAATGGCTCTTCGTACAAGCACCAAAAGACACTGTAGATACTAAATTTTAAAAAGTTTCAAAGATTACTGAACTAGTTAGGAAAAAAACTCATACAGAGCTATAAAATAGAGTGACTACCTCTGGTTCCGGAGCCACAAAATGCTTGTGGCCAAGAGAGATTTCTGTGGAAATATCACTATGTGCTTGCCACGTTCTTAGTCTCCGTTGGGCATCTGATGTTGGTCAGAGACGGGAATTGGATACTGCGCTTTATGTACCTTTGGTTTGACTGAGTACAGCTATTCTTGTATTCTTCTGTTATAACAGGAAACAATCCAGATAGGTCTCTTTTTTTTTTTTTTCTCTCTCTACTGAGAGAAGTCAGATTTTCAAGTATGGTAAAGCAGAGGAAGCATTTAGATCTTTGGTGACTTTTAGTCATACAAGCTCTCAATATGTTCCTTTTGATTTTTAAAGTTTTGTCATCCAGTGACGAGCAGAAAACCTAATCTATGGGTTCTATATTGAAATAAGAAGGAACTGATAGCAAATCTTGGTTTTTGAAGTATCTAATTCCATTCTTACTCAGAGCCTGCACACCTTAGCTCCACAGGCTTGCTTAGAAAGCCATCTTTTACTCATTTTTTTCCTGAAGATTCTGAGAAGATTCAGAGGAATATCCTTCTACTATTGACCTCTTCTTGAACATGCAATTTTGAATGTCCGGCCTCTGTCTGGCATTTTGGTTTGTGGTTTACTTATCCTTCAGTACGGAATGTCTCTCCCTTTAATCTTCCTTGGGTCACCAATCCTTACTTCTTTTAACAAATCGCTTTTTCTCCAAGGCTCATAAGACCAGTAATGTAGATAATTTCAAATTGGAGAAGCAGATGACATGATATTTGCACCATGTCTGATTTTTGAGTCACTTGCACAGTGAGGAAAGAGGATAAGCTGTTCCTCTCTCTTCAATGACAAAATAAAAGCTTGCGGATCTTCATGTGGTAAAACAGATTCTCCTCCATAGAAACTTTATATCATGTGGCAATAGCACTATTCCCTTAAAGGTCTCCTGTTTCTTTCTTTTTAAATTGGAGTCATATTTTGAAAAGCATTTTCATAATTCTTGAATATCTGGAAAACTGCAAAAGTTACAGCACTTTATACAGCAATGTTGTTCCCTGTTCAGATAATCAGAGGCAGTGTTTCTCATTTTAATGACAAAGGTTGGTCTAGTTTTCCCCATGTTGCCGTGGCTGTAAAGAACTCATACAAATTTGAGGCAATAAATTAGATTTCTTGCAGCAGTTAACAAATATATAATTATAAATAAATATTCTTTTATTTTAATTGTTGTTATGTAATATATTTAGCTCACTAATACTACTGTTTTCAGGTTATTTATTTTTATATTTGGCAAGCAATTTTAAAAAAAGATGCATCTCCAATCCTAGTCTGAGGAGAGTAGACTGTGGCCAGTCATGAGGCAGAAAACCAGATTACAATTTAGTTTACAAGGCTGTAATGCAAAATAAGCCAATTGCTTTTGAACACCAAAAGGGTGCAGATACTTCATGTGACAAGTTTAAAATCTCCAAAGCTACTTTTAAAGATTTGTTTAAGAAATGGTCTCGTGAGAAGTAGTGGCTGGTCTCTTTGCTTATCATGGGGTCTATTAGATAACGGGTTCGGTGTATTCGGTATCTGTTTGAGGCAGATCATTGCAGCACACTTTCAAGTTTACTTGATGTAATTTTTTGCTTTCTTTTCAGAATTACTTTTGTCATCCTAGAGAGAATTTAGTAGCATATTTCACTAAGCAAACCAACTTTTCCTTCTCCTTTCACTCCACTTCTTTCTCTTTGTGTAAGGAACAGAGCCCTATTGAAGAGAAGGCACTAATTCCTTAGCAGTAAGCGAAGAAATCAGATAAAATGAAAGCCTGTGAGGCTCTTCTCTGTAGGATGACATGTTGTAAAAATACAACTGTATTCTGAAAAGTGACTGTGGAGATGGCATCTTGGGAGTGAGTGGGGGAAGGTTATGTTTATTATCTGTTAATGACTTCCAGATCAAGTTTGCTCAGTTTGCAAGTAAAAAGAACCAACCCTTTTTTAACTGCCTTCTCTGCAGACTCAATTTGGGATTTAAAAATCATGCTGTGCTAATTTTAATCCAAGTATTACTGTCAGCAATAAAAAGGTTCTTTGGGGTATATTGTGCCTTTAGTTAAACTGTTCATCAGTGGACTGTAAATGAATGTTAATACTGTTGATGAGAAGCTTGTCGAAATCAGGTTTTGTCTAGTCCTGGTTATTCTTGATTAAGTCTTCCTTAAGTAAGTCTTATTAACTGCTTTTAAATACTTATGTGTGTTTAAATGGTTTCTGGATTTACCTACTGTGGAGGAATGTAAAAGGAAGAGGAATAAACCTCAGAGCTATTATTTTTGCATTGCTCATAAGGATTGATGGGTGAGGTCATAGGAGTTATAAAAAGTCCTGTTGACATACTGACCATCTTGTTAAGTTTAAATTACTCAAGAATTTGAGTATTTAGTGTTCATGTGTAACACAAATGAGAAAAGTTTTTGGGAAGAAGCGGTATTTTAATTAAAGCAAATGATATAATTTGGAAAACGTCAGCTTTGAGACATGCAGGTCCTTCTTTAGATAAAATTGTAATCATAATGTTATCAGAGACAAAGCCAGCAGTTCAGGAAATGCTGAGGCGCGTTGTCGTGTGGCCTCTGACAGTGCTTTTATGGCGGTGCCACTGAGCTTGGTGGTTACTGTAAAGGAAAAAGGGGTATCAGCGGTAATCTTGCACTCCTTCCTCTTTCTGACAGATATTCAGTGATTCAAATGGTACTCAAATCTTGTCAACAAAGCCCTCATTACTGACTTGTCAGGCTGCAGGGCTCAGCCATGTTCTGAGAGTGACTTTTCCACTGCAGTTCTCACTAGGCTGGCTAACTCTGCGGGATACTGCCTCTCCCTGTCATGCTCAGCCTGGGACATTGGGATCCTTTGGGGATCAAGAAAGAAGGAGAAAATGTTCACGTTCTTTGGCATCCTTTTCTCCTTTTTTTCATCTCAGATCATCTAGCACTGTCTTTGATGACAGTAGCTTTTCTTTAGTCTCATCTTTTTAGTTAACAATCCTGTTGCACTCTGTCCACTTTCTTCTTTCCAGGGACAACACTGCTGCACAGCAGGAGAGCACCACAAGGATTTGAGATCACTCCTGGTTTTAATAAGCAATATAACTTCTGCCCTCAGTAGCCCACCGGAGAAGCTCTCCGTCTTCTCTATTCCTGGTGCGAGAGCATTTCCTCCTCAGAGGTACCCTGCACCAGTGACATCTAAACTTGTTACTTCTGTTGCTCAGCCTTTCGGGCCCTTGGCCACCTGTTTGCTGCTGCACCTTTCCATGGAAGCATGTTTTTCATGCATGTCACTTCTGCATGCAGGAGGAGATTTTTGTACAGCACACAGGCATTATTCCCAGATAGCATGTCTCTGAACATGACGTTGTGAATAAGGTTTTCAGTTTGTAATTCAGTTTGAGTCAGGACATTACTTTATCCATTTTCTTTCCTAAATTCATATCTTGAGGCTAAAGTGTTTTCTATGCTCATTGATTTCAGAAAGTCCTAAGCTATGTCTGAAAAGCCAAGCCTTTTCAATGATGTTTTCATTTGGTTTTATTGCTGAGATATGCCGCTGCACACAGCTTTGCAGAGGGAATGACCACTTAAATATTGGGTCATGGGAAGAATTACTATGAGGCAATCAAAACTATTTTCTTCATTGATGATTAGACCTGGTCCAGGGAAAGTTTACCGCAACAAGGACGTGGCCAAAAATTGTTCCACCTCACATCTCTGCAGTGCAGCTACCTGGAGCTCCATTTGTGCATTTCTGAAACTCTGTGCTTGAATGCAATTTCTCATTTGCACTCCTTGAATCATTGCTTTGCTAAGAGGACTCTCAGACAAACTTTAAAATTATCATTGAGCTTCTGGAGGGGAATACTGTCTCTTCACTTACCATGTAAAAAAAGGACAAGTAAAAAAAGGGAAGAGTACTTTCCAGTAACTACAGATTTTATATATGTTGCCCAAATATATGTTCACTGTCACATATCTTTCTCTCTTTTTCTACAACTCGCTTCTAAATGCTTCTGAAACTGTGAAGAACTGAGTATCCCTGTACTGTGCGCACAGCAGGGCTTGAAAAAGGTGGATGACTCTACATAATCTGTGTGTACTGCTAAGGCAGAAAGAAAAGTTGGGAGACGCAGGCTCCTGGAGTAGATGTTTGCTCATGAAACAGCATATCTCAGTATTAATTAACCTTTCTTCCCATTTGTATTTTAACATCTTTCTAAGAATTCAAATTGACTGATCTGGAAGTGCTTGGTACCTTCTTCCCCCTTTTGCTAATTTTCAGCAGTCTGGAACATTATTCCTACACGTATTTTTCTTGTGAGTGTATAAATTGTTTTGAAGCCCTATGGGATAATTGTCATTGCTGGAGAACGTTTTTTGAATGGTGTTTGTCTGCCAGCATCAGAACTTGAAGAGGTTATTTCATCTTGGCTTTCATTTCAGTTCTATTTTAGCAGTTCTTTGTCTTCAGCTCCATCTTCTCTGTGCACTGAGCTGCTGTGTTCAAAGACATTTTTTTGAAATAAAATTCTTCACTTTGCGGTTCTTATTCGATGATGTTATTTCTCATTTTAGGAGCTTTTGTATTTCTTTAAGGCAAATGAGGCATGTTAGTGGTTATTTGTAATTCTTTTTTGTTCAGTGGATTTCCTGTTACGCAAAAATGTAAAGTTTTTCTCACTGTTTTTCCAAACTTTTGTTTTCCTGTCTTGATAGTTTTGTACATCTGTGTCTGCTTTATAACCTGTGGCTAAGATGTACTTGCCCAGCTGTCTTCATGGATTCCTGACAACTTACTGTAAAACTGCAAGTTAGAACTCTTGCTTGTTTGTTTCAACACCTTCAAGAAGTGAAAAACTTTCTTTTTCTTTAATAGCTTTTCTGAATGGACATGAGGGTACCAAAGATCTAGCTAAAAAATTCAGTATGTCATACTTAAGTACTCCATTTGTCCAGCAATCATTTTACTCATTTGTTACTGCAACAAAAAATTACAGGCGTAGCTTTGTAGAACATCAGGCTTGCACTTGGACAACGTGCACATATGTGTGCACTGCGTGAAGTGTAATGTTTCTATATGGCGCACAGGCAAAATCCCACCGCCTGCTTCCTGCTCAAACTGCACGAAGTTGGACACTCGCATGCCTGTGTTTTACAGCTTATTTTTCACTTTTCAGCAGGCGGGGTAGAGACAGGCGGGCAGAAAGATGTCAGTCCTGTGACACTGGATATTTCCTCTCTGCTTTCTACCACCCTAGGAATCTAGGATTATTAATAGTAGTCTTTTAAAAACATCTGAGATAAAGAAAGCCGAGGATCTGCGTTTTATCACTAGTATTAGTAAACTGTTGTCTATTTTCCAATGAATCGACAGATCCGTATATTCCCAGTAGTGTAGTTTAGTATTTTAAAGTACAGAAACCGGATTAAATGACCTCCTTAGCACCATTTTACACTAACTCATTCATTATCTGTAGTGAAATCTCTGCACAGCATTTCGTCTGGAAAAAATTGTGGAAAATGTGCTAAGGGGAGATTTGGTTTGTTAACATTTCACTGAAAGTGTGATGTGTATCCTATCGTACCAAGAAAACACTACATGATTAAAAGGAATGTCAGAAAAATAGGCAGACAGCAATATTTATGTATTGTCAGTAAGTGAAACTCTTTTGTTAGCAGAGGATACAATTTGCAAAGATCTACTTGAAGATAGGAAACGTATGGCAGATGAAGAAATAAGTGAAGATTGTGAACATATAAGTGATATGCCAAAGGAATCCAAAACCGTAACAGAGGTTTGCTTTACATAATTCTGATGTTAAAAAGAGCATACTATGGGTAGCTCACTAACAAAAGCCATGTTTCTGTTAATATTTATAAACTGTGCTACTAAATGCTCTACAGAGCAAAGTTATCTACATAGTGGCAATATCAGAATATAGACGTTAGGGAGAGAAAACAACAATATATGTGACTGGAGAAAATAAACTGAAAAAACAAGGGGATCTTTCTCTACTGATCTGCAGTTGCAGTAATTTTAGGTGTGATTTTTTTAAAAAAAAAAGTAGACAAAAAACTCAGACATAAATGTAATCTTTAAATTTGTTGCATTGATTATACTATCAGTGATTTTGAATAGTGCTGCATTTATGCTGGACACTTCCTTTTATAACCTGTATTTGTGCTGGGTCATTTTTACATGTTTTATATGATTTTTTTTCAACTCTCCTTTCTACTATATTTTAATGCTTTCAATGTTCACAAAAGGAAAATGCTTTAGCCTTAGATAAGAATTAATTAGTCATATTAAGGTAAGAGTGTGATTGTAGCAAACTGCAGTTTAAAATGGGATTCACTAGGTTCTTTCTTGATAAAACTTGAATTTATCACACACTCTGATTTTTTATTTTTTTTTTTTTTAAATTACTGTGCATAAAATACTGCATTGATTTTAAAATAACTCAAGCTTACTTGCAGGTGTTTATATTCCATGCCAAGGACTTAGTCTTATGCCTATTGTAGTCTGCAGTTTTCCCACTTGAAATGGAGAAAGGTCTCCCACAACATTAGATCATTGCCATCAGTCTTCGTCAGAAATGCTGATCCCTTCTTATACTGATATCACCTTTATGTAGTACAGTACTTTGTTTTAGTGCAAAAAGTCTTAGTTAAAAAAAAATTCTCAGCATAAAGATTTTGAATATGTATGTAGAAGTTCCTCATCTGTTTTGTCATTATTTTCAGCCAGTTAGTTTGATAATAGCCTTTATTGACACTTCTCTCATTTTTCCAGTCCTGTTGTATCGGATCAGATCCAGAATGAAAGTGTGTGCTCTCCAGACTTTGGTGGCCAAAGTCCTTTGGTCTCCTACTATTGTGAGACACATGAAATAGATAATGCTGTGTCATATTCCTTGACTTGCAGGACTAAATGTTACTGAAGTTTACAAACAACTATATCCTTTTTTACTCCCAACCTGTATTGTGTTTAAAAACCTTTCTTCAAAACTTTTTGCCAAGATGGTTTAAACCAGCTGGGGCAGGGAGAAGAAGAATGCATTACTAAAGTCTCACCCATTTATTTTGTTTCCTTTTTCTGCTATGATCCACAATAGCTGGGACAGTTTTCTCTTTTCTAGACTGAGACAGACCACAGTAATGCAGACAATCTCAGCAAGTGGTTTGCCTAGAAGAGAGAAACTTAGAAATACAGAAATAAGACTTGATTGGTCCTTCATCTTGTTATCTTTTAAGCTAGCATATGATTGAAAACGTCTTAAGTAAGACTGCACTTCAGCTCGGTTACTTAATTTTATTTCTGTTAGATTTTTGGGGGATAAGGCTGAATGAGAAATGTAAATCAAACCTCACAAAATGTAATGAAACTCCTATCAGATCTGGATTCTAGCTTTATATATTGACTTGGTTCTATTATGGCCTTGAACTATACTCTTTGCATCCAAACATCTATAAATCTTGAGGAATTTTAAAGTATCTGAATTTGGACATATTTCTGTCTGGCATGTATCTTTCTGAATGTAGAGAGGATTCACCTGTTGTGTAGTACAGAAATTCAAAGCCCTTTGTGGTTTTATCTTAAACAAAGGGATTTCAGAAGCAAAGATTGCCTAATTAATTCTGTTCTTTTCCTGATGTATATAAAATTGTTCTAACTAGATCGGTTTTGGAGAATTTAATGAAGACTTACTTGAGTTCCCCTGAAACATTTTCTGATGGGAATTCTTAGAATTTTGATCTTCCGTATATTGAAGTGTTGGCACACAACACATTAAAGAAAAACTGGTTTGCCACTGCTTTTCAGTGTAGAGTCTATCAGCATGGGGCAGTCACAGCTTGTTTATAAAGAATACTGTCAAATCTCAGCAGCTTTTGTTACACCAGAGCAACTCTTATTCAGTGTATTTAGGTGTCAGATTCTGTGCTATAGTAGTTTAAATTAACTTCACTGACTTCAAATTTCGCAACATCATATAGAAGAGTGGAAAACTCCCCCCACCTAACTTCCAGTGTGGTACTTTTATATTTGTCATATTGTTTTTATGAACTTCACAAGGAAAAATTGTAAAACTTGTTATTAGGCTGACTAATGGGATAAAAAGAAAATTTTAGACTTCTTGTGAAACCGATTATGTTTTTCTCAGCAGATTTTAGGTGACTGTTCACATTAGGAGCAGAATTCTGTCTAAAAATAAGTTGTGTCCACTTCTTTATGGGTTTATTGAGAACAGAAATTTCCACACCATTCTCCCTTTAATGTGACCACAATGGGCAGTCGTAATTTGTCCATTTATATAAAAAGAATAAATTAGCAAATTAGCCACCATAAACTGTTAGTATATCCACTTTTGCTGACATGTTTATTGTAATTTGCAATATGCATGATGTTGATTTTCAAAAATGTTCCATTTTCTTTTTTGAGACTATGAATTATAAATTCATGAATCACAGAAAGCAAGACCGTAATAAAACTTAGAAGTTGGAAACACTACATAGCACTCATCTATGTCATCCTCAAAAAAGGGGATGTTGAAATTTTTCATAGTTTGATTAAAAGCCTAAAACCTTCTATTCATTTTACAGCTAAAACAGAGCAAGATGGATGATTTTTCATCCATTTATGTAATGAGCAAACGGCAGCTAATGAACACATCAGGAAATGTCTAGAGAAAACCTAAAAATGGACAAATATGTACATTTCAGTGGACCACTCGGAACATTACACAGCATAGAATCTCATAAAATAAACACGTGGCTTTGTCTAAAGACTTAAAGTATTTTTAAAGTTTTGTTTTAATGGCATGTATTTCAAAGGAAAGGAACTTACCTCCAAAAAACACATCTAGGAATTAAAGATGGCCCCTAATGAACAGACAAAGGAGAAGGTTTTGCAGCCATAAAAGCAGAGTTCAAAATATCACCCCTCTTACAAAATATTTCCTGAAAATAGGCTTGTGGAGCACAAAAGTCAATTCTGGAAACTCTAGAACTATGAAAGCAAGTCCAGTAGTCGGCACTTTCAAAAATAAATAAAAACATCAGGCAACAACTCTATGCTAATTGCATTTAAGAAATAAGAGACCACCTACATAGAAATAAAATAAATCTCATTAGTGGAGCTAAAGCAGATAGTTGAGATTCAGACTCTGTTAACCCAGCCCCTTAGGCTTGCTTGAAAGTGCTTACAAAGTCACTGCAATTTTCTTAGTGATGGAACAGAAGTATAAAATGTGCACCAGCATCTCGGCGCCCCACACTCAAGTGAGCTGGAGCAGTTGATGGGCATTTCTTGGCATGGTTGTGCCCTCGCTTTCAGAGGAGCCGACCAGATTTCTCTTGCTGACTGAGCACAGCCAAGACAGGGAGAAAGAAGGTGGCCAAGAGCAGGTTGTGTGCAAGAGGCTGCTAGTTTAGTAGAATACTAAGAAATCCCACAAATCATTACATTTTTTCTGTCAATAAAGCTTTATTCATTTAACTATTTCATTTGTTTTACCAAAACTCAGCTTTGTGAAGGCAAAACCCTAAAATCTCATACTCAAGAAAGTTAAATATTTTATGAATTTCAGACAAGACAATAAATTTTGGAGTTTTTCAACAACAACAGCAAGAGGCCGGTAAGTCCGTCTCTTGAAGCAGCTTGCACTAGCCATCCTATTCCCTCTAGAGGAAGTATTGAAAATCAGTTGCAACAGTGCCCCCCTCTCTCCCCACTGGCCATCATCAGGTTATAGATCTTCAGAAACAAAAGCTGCCCAGGCCTCCTCTCACTCTCTCAAATGGTCTTCGCAAAAAGAAAAAGAAAAATAAATAAAAAATCAGGGCTTTTGAAAGCTCATCATCCATTCTGCTGCTGGTATAGTTGGACTGGCTGTAGAAAGAATTGCATGGAAATTTAACTGGATATATTCTTAGGGTCAAGGCCTGGACATAACTAACTTGAAAACCAGCACAATAGGTATTTTTTTCCTTGCTCTTTAACCCTTTGTCCCCAAATCTTTGCATTCATAGTTAGTATTTGGCTCTGATGATTCAGCTGTGGAGCTTTAACTTCACTTGACAGAAGTTCTGTAAATCCTTGCTAGACTCTTTCGGTTCAGATTTTAGCTCCTGTTTTCTGTTAGACTTTATAATTCAGCTATGAAAGTTAGAGCTTTACTTTTCAAATGTAAAATTAGGTTCAGACCTTCATAAAAAAATTATTATTCATGTAGCTGCTATTGTTGCTTAAAAGTGGCTCACTGAATTCTTCCTCAAGGACAGGGTTGTCTTGTCTTAATTCTTCTCCAGACAGAAGCCTGGGCAGGAAGGAGACCACTACAAGAAAGGATGTTCACTGGGAGAAAGCCAGTAGAAAACTCTTCAGCATTTAATCAGAACAATTTAATTCTGTTAATAATTGATCAATAGAAACACAACCAAAAAATCCCAGTTGAAGTCAGAACAGCTTAGCCAACAAAAATAAATACACAGAT
Organism: Charadrius vociferus; assembly: GCF_000708025.1. Taxonomy (NCBI): domain Eukaryota; kingdom Metazoa; phylum Chordata; class Aves; order Charadriiformes; family Charadriidae; genus Charadrius; species Charadrius vociferus. The sequence goes on from NW_009648559.1 coordinate 2,898,189, forward strand.
TTATCAAATGAAGGACAGATAAGAAACCAGAAAATGTAGGACATGAATAAACCCCTCCGTTATATGAAATTTGGAAAAAAAATAAATAAATCTAAAAAAACTCAGGAACTGCTGTAAGAGTTTCATACAAACCTGCTTCAGTGTGCCTTGAAAAATTAATTTGGATTTAAAAAAACCCCACACATCTGGCTTGATCATTGGCTAATAGAACATATTTTTATTCCCACCCCAAATCACACACAGCTTGCCTGGAAAGAAGACAGCTGCTTGGGCACTAGTGTGTTTCAGTTTGAAGTACATCTAATCTTTATTGAGTTATTTGAGCCTCGTGTGCCAAGTGCAGAAAGGCATGCTTTTGTGGGGAGAGGACTTTTTTTTTTTTCCCCCTTTTAATATTAATGTGTAATTTTGCCCAACAAAGTAGCGATTAGGAAACAACAGCAATTCTCAAAATGCATTAGCCTTAAAATCCAATAAATATACCAAATGCTTTTGTATAAGTCCTCATCCAGTTTGTTGCTTCTGCAGGAACCACTGCCATTGGAAATCAATCTCAAACATTTTATTGGTCAATTAATTTTGAAAGCTCCTTAGTGTCTTCTCATCTGATTAGCTTCAACACTTTTTACTCTTCAGCAGATTTTCCATTGCAAAGTCTTACAGATATGATGAATTTGGCATGAGTGCCTTAATTACGTGTGAGATTTTGGGCACATTGGTTTGATGTTCAAACTCTTGCTCCACGTTCTCCTACTGAGTGACTGTTTGCCAGGCAGCGTGGGCTGGGGTAAATCCAGATTCCACTGAACTCGGTGACCAAGTCAGCAGAGACTTCAGGGGCTCCAGAAAACGTTCATCCACAGGTTTTACTTGTAAAACAATTGTAGCTCACCAGGGGAGGGGGGGAATCTGCCCAGAAAACAGCAGTTGCCAATATATCAATTACAGCTTGGTCTTCCTACCTTAGTTAGACCGACAGTGCAGTCCCACGGAGCTGTGGGAGATTGGGGAGGAGGTTAGCTACTGCCCACCTTCAGCACTGGGGCAGAGTCTGTCTCCTGGTAAACACGGTGCTGTGGTCGGAGGCTGTCATGGTATCTTGCAGAATCCTGTAGTTAATTACTTGTGACAGGAGTCCAAAAGCAGAGGGCAGAGTATAAGAAAGCAGATTGAGAACAGAATTAATCTTTTGTCTCTATTTTATGCGATATGGAATCTCAGAAGACCATTCAATGAAAAAGCTGGCAAAACTGGAAGAGCTGAGGTAGGACAGGTGTGACAGCAGTATTGCGTGGCAGCGCTTTCTCTGTCAGCCTTGTGTGCGCTGGGAAAATCTGTCAAACGAGGCAGTGTCACAGGGAGCCATTTCCAGTTACAGTTCTACGCTTCCCGTTGTGTTCCCTTCTGTATTGTGAACTAGTCTCTTATCAATACCCAGCCTTCCATCTCAAAATTAGCGTTTAAAGTACAATTTAATGTGCTGCACGATTCACAGGTTTTGTGATGTTAAGCCTTGCCAGTCTGGTTTTCATGCTATCGTTACTTTGCAGTTATAAGTCCTTTTATAGAGTTCATTGTCCTTGATGAAGCATATAATGACAGGAATCGGAAAGCACTACTTCAATCCTGCCAGTAACAGCTCTGATTTGCGAAGTACCTTTTTTTAGAACAAGATAGCTCTTGTGAATGTTGGTCAGGGTATATCTTTGTTTAACTATATCTGATTGGGATTTAGCACACAAATAACCTTCGTAGTTAGCTGAAAATACAAATCTTTCACTGGACTGAAACTGTAGCACAGCAGTTGCTCCAACACATCAAGATGTTATTAGAGAGACAGAGGGACTCAGAGAGGAATTTCAGAAGGATTATACCGAGTAAGTACACAGCAGTTACTAAAATAAAAGTTGGCATTCAGATCATATTAACGAGAAACCAATATTCCCAAAGATGTTACATAAGTAATTGCTATATATTAGGTTGCCGTATGTACGTGTCTGTGTGTGTATGTGTGCTGTGTCCAAGAGAGCAAATGTCAAAGACACAGTCACGATCCCCTCCCATCAAGTGAATGGTAAAACTCTCATTCTGTTACCGAGCATGAGCATGTTCCTACATAGAAGATACACAGTCAGCAAATACAGTGATGAAGACGTACATGTCAATGGGATTAAGATACTACAGAGTATTAATATGGCACCAGGGAATGTTGCTGCACTTGGATATCTAACAGCGTCTCCATTCCAAATCCTTTTTGGAAAGGTTTCGAACCCATTTACTACACAGTAAGATTAAACTCATGATTGAATGAATTACAGTCAGACATAGTCGTAAGATAAAATCACGCTCCACTGATAATCATAGCTTGTGCTAGCAGGATGCATCACCTCTGCATATATTCTGAACATTTTGTTAGTTTTCCAAATATATATATATATATATATATGTGAGTGTAGGTCTATATACTGATTAGAAGAGATTTTGAAAACATAGTAAGAAAAAGCTATTAAAAATGCAGATCTGGAAAGACTCGCTTAGGGAATATGCTTAGGAGCTCCTGCTTTATACACAGAAATTTTCATCCAACCCAAAATCTTCTTGCTTTATTGTTAGAAATACTACTACTATCCTTGCTCCTTACCTTACACATTGTTGGTATATCATTATTATGCTCTGATTATTGGCATTTTTTATCGCTATGTAGAAAAATGTCTTCAAAGGTTTAAAAAGCAAACAAAAAAACCCCAAAACACAGATTCATTCAATTTTTTTCTTTAAAGAGAAACATTTATATCCCATTGGTAGTCAGTAAATAAAAATGCCTGAGTGCCATTTTTCTGTGTACAGTTTGAATACTGCGGGTCTTTCAATGAAAGTTATGCCCCAATTTTATTTGCAGATTTCAGCAGAAATATGGGAAAGACATTGAAGCAATAAAAAAGGAAAGAAATTAATCAGAAGTTTAGAATGTTCAGTTTTATTCTTTTATACTGTGCCAGTTTTCTGTTTTCTTTTTCTTTGTTTATGAGAATATCATTTATAAGATTCATTGACAGAAAAAATTCGAAATGTACTGCAGCCCAAAAACTTGCCTGCATGTTTTTGGGAAGATTCCATGACTTTGTGTGTCATGCTCAACTTCAAAAGAATAATAATAAAAAAACCCCCACGTAATATCTCTTTATTCTGTTCATACCCTGATTAGTGCTTCCATGAATCCAACTGAACTAAAGTTCAATGCAAATATATTAATGAAATGATTGGTTTGTGCTGTGTTGTACTCCATTTTTATGACAGGATAATAAACAGGAACTCACTGAACTAAACTGAGGATTATATTTAATAAGGCAGATAGTAACAAAGCCATGGTATTATTTTCTTTAAAATCTCTAAGGTTATCTTGGAGATTCTTGAAGATATTTACCTACTGTTTGATTTTTGGAGTCCTACGTTTACCGGTTTAGTTGAATGTACAGCCTATCTGCCGTACAGTACAAATGGGTGACAAGCTATTCAATTTCCATAGAGTAATAGGGAATGTTTTGAGATTAAACCTTTCTCTAAATCTGCCTCTTGCTCTTAACTGTCTCCCTTATCCCTTGCTTTCCCCTTCTCAAATGCACCCTTCAACCGTCTCCCTCCAAATCCCGTCTATCTCTCCCCATCACACCCAGACCCTATCCTTTTCCTCTCGAGTACTTGGTTTGCTTCACCACCAACACTCTCCGTTCCACTTTTCCTCGTTGTCAGAAAACAGGAATTTTCTCTAGTGATAATATTACCATTACATGTCCCTTCTGAGGTTCCTGAAAAGATCTGGCAATTTGCATTGGCTGTTGTTCATCTGCTGTGTTCAAATTTGGCAGAGACCTCTCACAGAATTAGTAGCCTCTAAGAACTTGGTTTTGGCCTGAATTAGCATGGGTAACGTACAGAGGATCTCTCTAATTTGACACAGACTTCTGGACGTTAACATGTGCTTAGCATCACAAAACTGTGCACAGGGACAAATCTTGCAATGTCTTTTACGGCTGCAAGGGTTATGGCACTGGTAGAGCTTCTCTTGAGTTTTCACTGCAGATACCAGAGAAGTGGAAGTTTGTGTGCTGGGAGAGAGAGGGCACAGGAACCTGATTTTCCACTTGGAAGCAGGGTTAGGACATCTTTGGGGTATCTTGATGTACACCACAATCATTTCTCCTGCTGAGGAGATGGGTTATGAATTGCAGATGCCGTACGGCCCCGGCATTGCAGTTACCTCCTTGGGATTGTCCGGAGTGTAAAGTGGGAGCAAGAGAGGAGTTTGTCAATAGTACGTCAATGACATTTACTCTTGGTCATACCTATTTACTTTTGTTTGGTGCAACTGAGTGAATAATCTCCTTAATTATTCCTTATACATTTTAATTGCCTTTTCTACATGGTCAATGGATTATATTTAATTCTTTGTAGGAGTTTTGCATAAAAATGCAAATGCTGTACCTTGTGGAAGCACAGCTAGGATTCAACAGTTAGAATATGGTGTTTGGATAACTCAAAACCAAATTTTGCTTCATTATTTGTTCATTCACTTTGGGGAGTATGTTGTCATACTGTACAGCTGACAGATAGCATTAATCTTTGTTGAAACTTTTGTAACAAGTCACCCTTGCACAAGGACATATAAGAAACATAGCCAGAAGGGAAGTTTTCCTGCTTAATGTAATGTATTCCTAATGTTTTACTTGGCCTGCAGGTGCTTCTCCCATAGTAACATTAACTACGACAGTAATAATCCTATTTGAGGGGAGTATAAAACTTGTAATGTTTAGCAAGTTCCTTCCAATTTTTTGAATGCTTCAGTTTAATCTTCCATTTTTATGGGGCGCTCTAAACAGAAGATTATCCAGGCCCCGAAGAGAATAAGCACCGAACAGCCCTGCAAACACTGCAAGGCTCCTGCCCTACAACGAAATAGCTCATTGCTCCACCACGTCTTCCTTTTGTGCCGGTAAACAGAAAAGAGAGAGCCCCCGTAACAAACTATCATCTTTACTTCGATTTCAGTTTTCCTTGTCAATAGGTTTTGTAAATCAAAGTGTACACTGAAAGATATTTTTAGTATGAAAAAGACTTTATAATCAAAGAGTTTTCTTTTAATCACTTCTTCAGAAATATCTTTTGATAATAGCAACTGCTCATGACAATAAAAAACAGAAAAGGCATTCATTTACTGTGGCATGGGAAGTACTGCCAGTTCTAAATGCCCTACATAGTTTCTTTAAAATTTTACGTTCTTTAGGCCTCAACAAAAACCAAAGCTCCTCTTCCAGGTTTGGTAGCAAACAGACTATTATTCTCCAATGGTAACCTTTGGACATCGGTTTGGTAATAAGCTTTTTTTACATTTTTTAGGAAAGTATTCAGCTTGTCAGTAGGCACCATTGACACAGTACAGCCACCCCATCCAGCTCCAGTCAGACGTGACCCGATGGCCCCAAATTGCCTAAAACAAAATAACAGAAAAAAAAAAATCCCGTAAAATAAACCAAAGAGGGGTAATCTGTTATATATATAATTCCTATAGGAAACTAGTCAATGCTTTACTCAAAACACATCTACATCATCTGATTTTTCTGAAGTACACTTGGTTGTATGCGACATTACAGCAATTTGCAGTTACCATTTTGGGCCAAGAAAAATGCTGACACTTTAAACTGTAATATAGTCACTTCTATCAATTCCAAAAGTCACCCTCTTTTATAATGCTTCAGCATCAGCTGTTTTAAGGATCACAGCACAACTGAGATGAAGAAAGCAGGAGAAGAAAGGAATTGTGTTAGCAACATTCATAAGACATCAGAAGTGAAAACAGAAATACATGACAAAAATAACAAAAGAGGGTTCATAAACTAATTGCACAGGATGTAGGCATGCAAGCCATTTTCTAATGTGGCAAAGACAAATAGCTCTATTCTTCCAGGACAGATCTAAAACATGCTGAAGATTCACAGGCTTCTGCAGGACTGCTGAGCGTGCCAGTCAAGAAAAGGAGAGTTCAGAAGCCCTTAAAAAGTCCTACAGAGTCACTGCACTCAAACATCTGTTTACGCTGAATGGACAGAGCTGGGCATCTCTCTTTAGCGGAACCTCATGAACTTAACAGATTTACAGCAGTAGAGGTAAAACAAGAATTTAATCCCAAAAGAAAAAAATGCTCTTAAGGAGGGTGAATAGAAAGAACAATGACAAATAAATGACATCCAAAATATAAACCATTCCCAGCCTGAAGATACTGGCCTGCTAGAAACGTTCTACAGCAAATCCCATGCCACTACTCCGCAAGATTCAGATGCCATCTCATTAGAATTTAGTCAAATTGTTTTCATTAGTCCGCTTACCTGCATTCCTGATCTTTACTTGGATTCAGAAAAAGTAAGAAAATACCATGCAATAAATTTCTTTTTCTAACCTAGTCACAACAGGATGATTTAGAAAACTCATTTGAAATCTTATTCTCATGAGAGAGCTAATCTGATTTGCAAACAAATACTTTGGATGTGTTTCCAATACCCACGCACGGAGAGATTTACCAGTCCTAGAACGTGTGTGAGGGAGAGATGGCATCATGTGAGTAACATATTGGAAAATGACAGCTCGTTCCGAGTAGGCTGTGGTAATTTTTCATATGTGCGTTTTATGTTAAATGAATCTGGTATACTGCTGGGTTAGTAGAGGTTTAGGTCATATTTCAAGCAAGTACTTACATATGTGTTTGATTCTAAACATGCTTACATATCTTCTTGAACAGAAACACTTTCTTCAGTGTGTCTGTGTGGTGCCACCCTTCATATTGACTCGATTTTATGTTCATTCTTTATTTCCTGTTGGTGTTTTATTTTACTTATGACTATTATTCCTGTAAGCCACTCATTCTCTGATGCAATTTTTCTCGTTTCTGGTCCATGGAGCAACTTCCTAAAATGAGGAGGATCCAATCCGGTCTCAGTTGCCATCAATAGGGAAATTCCCATCGACTTCGTAAGGCCCAATCCACTTTTCAAAGTTTGCTAAATCAACCGTCTGTACTCATTCGGTCTGTTACCTCAGTCAGAACTTTGGATTTCAGATGGTGTCTGGCTTTTATTTTGGTAGGCAACTGAAATCCCTTGAGAATTGTTCTGAACCTTTTACTGATTTCATAATTCTCTGTGGTCATGCTCATGCCTCATTTTTACTGAGTCATTTTAAAATACTTAGTTGAAATAAAGCATAATGTAGACAGAAAATATGCCTGTTTCAGAGCTGAAGTCACTGTGTTTCAAAATACTGTGGCTAACAGTTTCCAATGTGGTGATATGATTAGATACTTTGGGCTCAATGCTGAGGAACTCAGCGTTTTGATGGGCAGTGCTGCAACACCTGGAAACTAGGTACCCGACATCACAAGAATTCAGAAGTGAGCGCCTAATTCTGCATCTGCTGGAGATGTGGTGCAGGGGAGGGATCTAGGTCAATGAGAAAGTTAACTTTGGAATGGGTCTGAAACTGATCAGTTCAGTTCCTTGATCAGTTCAGTCCTAAGCTGAAACTTTACCTGTCCCCCGGTAAAGTGGGATTCAGAGCCAGACACTCTCTTCTTGTGCATTGGCATCTAAATCGTGCGTTTATGAAGTATGAGCAGATGATAATCTTGTGGATGGAGCACTCATGCGCACAGTGGGCGATGGGGATTTAACATGTGGGAAAGTACCCTATGCACCGCCTGGGCTATGCTGCAGCTGTGAGGATGAGGAACAGAGGGGGAGGCAGAGCACACCAGAAAGATAAGGCAGCTGCAGTCCAGTGTTGGGGGCGCTCAGCTCCCAGTCTGGCATTTGCTTCTTGAAGAGTTTACATATCTTGTTCCAGTATTATCTTATGAGGAAGGGGGTGTGTGTAAATGAGATTAAAAACATAAATACTGCAGCAAAGGAAAGAAGAATAAAAATGGAAGTCCCATAGTTTGGTATATGGAAGCGATAGGTAAGACGTTGCAGTACTTCATTTTAAAAATAATTGTGCTGTAAGAGGTTAAAAAAGCAGTGCAATATTTTTAACTCCAAATACTAAAAATTATGAACCAGCTATTCAGAAAGCATGGCGTTAACATGGTAAGATTTAAATACATAATTTGGGGGGAGAGGGGAGTTATACTTATTCTGTTTTGTAGCTTAGTGTGCATTTGAATAACGTCTTTAAGCGGTTTTGGCTCTGAAATAGCTGCAAACTTCTTTTGATAAGGTAAGGGTTTGTTTGTTTTGTTGAATTTTCAAATTGTGCCGTGGACTCCAGGCTCTGCAGTTTTAAAAAAATCATCAGTCATAACAGTCTTGATAAAATGCAGAGTCGTCTCAGCTACCACAATGCACCTGGGTGTAATGTAAAATCTTTTAAAAGTGATCAGAGAGGATTCAGCTATCTTCAGCTGTATGGGGCATGGCTGGTAACACAAATTACCAGGATTTATACAACAAAAAGATGGGGAGTAAGGGAATGAAAGTAAGTTACTTGCCACACTCTAAGATAGATACTGAGACATTTTCAAAAGTACCTAACAAATTCAAGAGCTCAGATCTGATTTTTTGCTCCTTAATTGTTTAGTAATTCTTCTGTGTTACTTACTTTCAAAGACTAACAGGTAAAACAGCTATTAAGAGCAGGAGATGGGTTAGAGAAAGTACAAGTCTTCTGTCTTAGTAAAAAGAAAAGAAAAAACAACTGACCGACTAGTGGTTACAGTTTTCAGCACTACAAACCACAGCAAGTATGGATCCCTTTCTTTCTTGGCAGAGGCTTTACAGTAAAACATAAAGATCTAGGCAAAACAGAAAACATCTGGATATGCAGATTATTCTTCACAGTTTAAACCTTGTAAGGAGAGAGCAGCACTAGACTCGGGCAATTCTGTGGAATGTATTTTTGGAAAGGCTTTTTAAAGTTACAGGGCAGCTGTATATCATTGTAAGTAAAGAATGTAATTTATGTAGTTCCTGGCCATTTCTATAATCACATCAGCCAAGTTTTCCTAGAGTGACTAGTGATTTTATGTCCCTTAGTTTTTTAATGTACAACTTGAGAAAAGTCAAGACTTTTTTTCCAATAGTTTCCAAAAATTAGATGCTGGCTTCAGCTGCATTCATCTAGAATAGTTATACGCTTTCAGAAATCTAATCACAGAATCGGAAAAACATTAAAGAATATCAAACTTCTAAAGAAGAAAGATACATTTCTTAGGAAATACTCTTGATGGGACAAGACTGTAAAGAGTAACGAACAAATAATTTGGTTGTCTCTGTGCAATGAACATCGTTAAAAAACCCAGATTAAATAATTTTAATATACCAATTAGAAATCATTTCACACAAATGACACTCCACTGCGGTGCTTAGCTGTGCTCATCATACTAGCTGTGGGCTCTTCTGCTGGTAAATTAGAAATCTGATGTAACATGGGCACACACATCACACTTTTCCTCCACTATTTATATTTTGGTCCCTGGAACTGAAATGCCCTGATTAATTTTCATCTAATTTAGTAAAATCCTAACTGCGTAGTCCTTTCCTTTGGGTTCTGTGGCTGTGTCTATGCTACTGCCTGCAAGTAGTGTCACGATACCCCAGCTAGCTCAGAGAGCGGCAGCTGTCTAGCTGTGAAAGCCCAGAGCTCAGCACAAATGAGAAACAGAGAATTTCCATCCCCATGCTGAGCTTCACGCTGCAATAGACTCTTGCTAGCATCCGTGCTAGCTCATTTAAATGTAGCTCAGGTAACTCCACGCTGTAGTGCAGATCTTATCAGTTTACACCTTCTTGATAGTTTTCTCCCATCACTTCTGAGAACAGGCCCTATTGGTATGATTCAAACTGGATACCCTAAGTGAAGAGACTTAAAACGTCTCATCTCTTTTGCGAAGCTCAGTCATCAGATGCTATTGACTGAGGCATCAATGCTGGGTAGTTACCGTACCTAAAAATAATGTGGATGTTAAGTTCTAAGGCTTTTTCTCTGTCAATGGAGTCACACAACAGGCAGTGCTGATACCTTGCACTAGATCAAGACTTTGTAGCCCAAGATCTTTGTGATAATTTGGTAGAGCGTAGTTTCTGCCTTCAGCTGACTCTGGAGACAGCTCTCCCTTCTGCCACACAGATCAGCGGTTCCCTTTGAGTAGCTGGGATAACCATGGTGGAATTGCCCCGCTGAGTAACTCTTGTAGCTTATTCTATTCTGTGATCATTACGTGATACAATAAACTGAACACAGCCTGTGAGTTACGTACTGGATTGGCTCCCAAGAGAAGGAACAAAAATTGTATTGCTAAATTACTATCAGACTTGTCCGATGGCGACCAGGGCTTCTCTGTGTTTTATCAAAAAACAGCATGTGTATCCCATATGCAAAATAATCTGTGAATGTCCAAAAGTCTTCTGTTCAGTTTTTAAGTTTGTAGTTTTCTGGCTCGGAGGCCATTCCATCTTGTCTGCAAAAGAAATCAGACTAACCTAAATAATCATCTGTATCATACTATCAATTTAAAAACCTGGTAAATGGGTATTACAACTTACAAAATCCACCCAAGTATAGCAGTAAGAAAGCATATGGCAAATTGCATGTTTGTGAAATTCCTATTTTCATTACAAGCCAGACTGATTTCTTAGTTAAAAAAAAAAAAAAAAAGCCAGTTGCTGGTGAAGAAATATTTGTGTAGCTTTCATTTTTAAGGTGGTAAGGCACCTTAAAGATACAGAGAGAGGATGACATACTTTTATAGAGTATTTGCTTCTAAAAGAAAGTGAAACACCATTTCTTGACCTCAGGCCTGCAAACACTTATGGCCCCTGACGTTTCCCTTCTGGCAGGGCAGTAACACTCTGGCTTAAGCCAGAGTTTCCCAAACTAAGCATGCCCTTCTCCAAGGGGAAGTAGGAACCATAACAGATGAGCAGAAATATGAAGGTGGCATCACCAAGAGCCGTGATGAAATGAATGAGGGAAGAGGCTGGGAAAAGGTGGACGGGGCAGAGGCAGGGATGGAATAGTGGTGGGAAAGCTTGGGTGGGCAGCTGTTTATTCCCCCAAGCCACTCTTAAAATGATCACCAACCAATGAATTCCTTCTGTAGGCGTTGAATTTACATCAAAGCTAGCATAGCATATCTGTTCCATGACTAAATGTACCAGAAAAATGGAAATTAAGAGGGACTGAAATGTGTACGTCCTTTCATGCTGGTCCTGTGGTATGGATGAAATACTACATAGAATGTGAGTACTAAGTATTTGTTTTCCCTTTCTGTATTAACACGTTATACCAGATCTCATCATCCACTGTAGCAGAGTTATGATCATAACAGCCAGTTACATGCAACAACCTGTGATTGCCAGCTTACTTTTTGCCATTTCTCAAACTTGGTTTATTCTGGCCAGAGGATACGAAACTGGGGAGGAATAAAGGGAGACATTCAGAGACATTCAGAGAATCTGTTTTGGAGTTGAGTGGGCTTGTTTTATCGCTGCCGAACTGTGTTAGGGAACCCAGCTAAAAGAATGAGGCTGGGGCAGGGAGGGAGAGTGAATAAAAAGCTCAGATACACAATGCAGAGAGGAGAAGCGGAACGTTAGCCATTATAACAGTTAACACACTCATCTTTTAAACTGTGAAATGCTGTCCAACCTATGTGATACCCTAGACAACAGATTTTTTTGAATTGAAAAAAAATGCAGTAGCATTTCACAATATACCATTATGATTCCAACGCAACCTAAGAATGTAGAAGAGCTTGCTTATGCCCAGAAATTCCTATGGCGGCAGTTCTGAAATGGTTAAGAAATACACAAAAGTTAGAGAATTCAAAGAGAACAACGCAGATGATGTTTTAAGAAACCAGTTATGACTTCTTCTAGTTAAAAAAAGAATAGCCAACAGTCTAACGTAACACTTGTGATGATGAGTCAGTCCAAAAGCAAAGTCTGTAATAAAGCCATAAACTGCAGCTTTCATCTGAAAGCATTACACAGATGTCAGTAGGGAAACAATTGACCATGTAATGTCCCTGCAGGAGATTAATTTTGTAATAAGAGACAAGAATACTTTCATTTTAAAATTGCAATAGCCAACGATGTCATATTTTCTCATCAATTCAAACAATATTCTCAACAGGCGATTACTCTTCCTTGTGGTCAAAACTTACAGGCAGATGTCTACCAGCCGATCCAGTTCAGGACAGCTGCATTCATACATTTCCCTGCAGCTGATATAGCTCTGGTTCATTAATTCTCCCAGCAGCTGGATTGCATTGGCAGGTGCTTCGTTGCATATCTTCTTAAATTCCAGCACTCTGGCAGCTTCGCTATACACATGCTTTGCACGCTGGTATAACTTAAAGGTGGAAACTAAACAAAATGAAAATATCAAGTACTACAGTTACCCATTAATATTCACTACAAAAGGAACATACGAAAACATAGTAGAATTATATATTTTTAGTAATTTATATTTTATATTAGAACTCCCCAGGCTAAAAGCCTTCTGCAAAAGCTCACCTACATCTTCTTTAAATAGTACTTAGAGTTCATCAAAATACAATGTACACAATTTTTTCACGTTGATAACTTAATGTTCTGGTTCTTTGCTGTGTCACTGAACAGACCCAGTCTCTCCTTTTACTTTGCAGAGGCAAGCTACAAGTTCAAGAGTTACAGCGACGTGCATTAGGACATGAATCTAAAGCTTTCGGGTTTTCTTTTTTTTTTTGCTGGTATAGCAAAACTGAGTCATGAGCACACCAGAAATGTACCCCGTGCCCTGCAGGCCACCATTGGCCAGCACCTGCTGGCCCTGGGGGCTGTGTGTCAGCGCTCCCAGCCAAATCCATATCAATCACCCAACTGTGCGGATGGACCTTTTCTTGGAAAAAAAAACACAACCAAACCACAAAAAACCACCAACCACTTTTAAAAAAAAAAAAAAAACAAAACCCCTGCTATTATCCGTATTTCCTGGTGCATAGGTAAGGAAGCCCTCTCAAATATTTTCACAATTGATGCAGGCTCATCCTGACTGTATATAATACCGGATTTAAGGTACAGGGAAGAGCACAGGTGCTTTCAGTTTGGTTTTCAGGGTTTATTTTTGGTGTGTGTTACCAGCCAGGGTGTCAGTGCTGCCTGTGTGGATGCCAAGAGATGTCAAGCCCGGGTAGGTACTGCTTAGTGTTGGCCTACTAAGATAAAAGGCTACTGCAAGCATTTTGGCTCAAACTTTTCTATTGTGCCATGAAAAAGCCGTTCCTCAGGGAAAGGGGTGGGGGGCGGGGCATGCCCAAACCTTGCGTGGCTCCACCAAGACCTGACCAGGGGGACACAGAAAGGAAGGGGATGGCTGTGGTTAAAGGCTCCTCAAGCTACTCTTACTGAGAGGAGGGTTTGGTTTGCAACTAATATCTGAGAATTTCTCTGCCTTTCCCAAGCTCATGTTGTAGTTAATTGTTTTTCTCTCCCAATGTAATTCTGTTTGCTTTAATATCATGGCTGCTATTGAGGAAGTATTGTTCACCAGAAGCATGCATGACATAATTTAATTTATGATTAAATTGGTTTACTTGAGCTGTTTGGATGGTAAATATTAGATAAATGGACTTTATTCTCTATGTGGAGCACCTACTGCAGTACGTTTCCTTATTTCATCCCAACTCACGCACACTCTTGTTAGAGCACCTCAGAGCATCCCTCACTTTCGTTCTACGCGTGACATCTCCTTTAGACCAAGGTCTCTCTCCTCATTTCAGCTTCTGGTCTCTCTTGCTTTCCAAAATGGCTGACGAAACATGCAAATAGAGGTAAAAAGGGAAGAGAGACAAGCCCTGTGTTCAAAACAGAACTTGCTATCTGACCCAGACACATGGAGTTCCCACCTGGCTGTTCCGTGGAGACAGTCAAGTTCTAGAACCGCTTCTGATGATTTCGGCAATCTACATTTGCAAGTCTACGTAGAAATCTTCCTTGAAAGACTGGAAATAAAATTGTGTCCAGTATGAAGTCTCTCGTATGTATTCTCCAGATTGCAGCCTTTACACAGTAAAACTTCATCAGCACCTGTATAATCCCTTTTTATTTCTCCAGAGTAAGTGTAAGTCACAACTGTAAATGCTGAAAATACAGTGCTGAGAGAGACACAAGTAGTCTACAATGATAGAGAAACACTGACCACAGCAGTGTTCTGCTACCGGTGATATTGCTTCTGGTGATATTTATTTTGTAATTCAATACAGCCTGCCACTGAGAAACCCTGCATTGCTGTCTTTGAGGAGGCCTCCTGAATGTGTTTCAAACTCGGACAGAAAGGAGAATATGGAGTGTCCCACCGAAACATCTTCTTGAGAGTATCACACGGGAAGAGCATATTTTGGTTTCCCATTTAGAGATGTGTTTTACCCCACTGGGTTTTGTTGCTGCTGGAGTTACTTGCACTGTGTTTTGCAGAGCTATGCCTCAGTATTTTTGAATGTTGAAGAAAGGCAGCTTGGCCTATTTTTAAGGATGGTTTCTCTTTAAGTATTCTTTTCTTATAAGCCATTGTTTTAGAGCAAGGAGATTTCTAAATGTGCATTCGTTTAGGGAATATCTAAAGTTGCGTGAGAGATTGCCATAGCTCACACTCTCTTGTAAATCACCATTGAACAGTAGTAACCCAAAGAATGAACTGAAAACATGTCTGGTTTCAATTGTAAGGCAACAGACTTGCCAAAGGCTGTGATTGATTCGGAGACCACCCTTTGGTAAAGCAATGCTCTACTGGCCAGATTACCTTAAAAATCTCTGGGGTTGTGTTGTGCTCATGATGTTATGAATTGGCAACCAGAGTGGGCGCTCTGGCTACTGGCTGCCCGCCAGAAGGTCCGAGCTGTGTCCTTGACAGCGTTCACTCCCAGGAGAGCCACTGCAGAGGGGAGAACTTGCTACCTTGACTCTGGCTTTCTCTCCATGGGAAAGCAATCCTTTCAGGCAGTTCTCAAGCGAGAAAGAGCAGCTGTACGTTATTTCCAGACTCCTTTGTGGACATTTACCAAATGAGTATCGGTTAAAGGCTGGTACTGCTACACTAGCTGTTGGCTGGTTATGGGCAGCATTTTATTTGAGAAGATAATGTTTGCGTTTAAAATTTTTTTTTATACTTTGCTTTTCCTCTCTGGCAGTGTACTGTTCAGGTAAAATTATCTTCAGGACAGCAAACACCTCTGTACTGTGTAAGTCCTATTCTAAAATAATGAAATGATTCACATATTTTCAGCTTTCAACACCAAATGCTTCTGGTAATAGAGAAACCTTCTTGTATCTCTTCTGTTTGGAAGGGTAGTCCAACTAATCATGTCTATGTGATATCTATATGATAAAAGATAGCAGAACACACACGAAATTTCCAAAGATTACATCTACGTTGGAATCTCCTTGCTATATCATAGCCTGTATATTAGCTCCACATAAATAAAATCTGAATTAATAGGACGTGCCAAAGAGCTAGGGAGGCTGTGATCTTAGAAGAGTGCAGGAACTGATCAGAATCTGCGTACTTCATGCGGCCGCAATTTTACAATTTAAAAGGACTGATTTCCTAAGCCATACTCTGTCATGGTTAAAAGAAACAAAACCGAAGTGCACATGACTGATTAGTTTATATCCGAGCTGGGGCTGGAATGCTCTGAAAGAGGAAAAACTGAAGCCTTCAAAGTAAACCTTCCAGTGTTGCATAGCACTGGGTTATACGCTGTCACACTCTGTGGTGCTCAAAGGAGAGCAAAGAAGCAGGGTCTAGGGAATTAACGCCAGATTCTTAAAAGCATGTGGATCCTTAAATTTAGTATAGTGTGTGGAAATCAGTTAGTTAATCTGACTGAAATTGTAAATATACTTCCCTAATCCAGTAAACTGTAAAGGCCTGGTTTCTCCTACTCAAATTTGTTTCCAAATAAGGGGTACAGGTACCCTCAACTCCATCTTCTGTCAGTGAAAAGGGCAGGCTAGGGAACCATTTGTCCCACCCGAGACCTGGATTGCCCTGGGGTATCCATTTCTCTGGTGACTAAAGAGGAACCTAAAACCTCTGGTGCAATGGAACTAGCTGGCTGCCACGCTGATGTAAGAGCAATTGCTTAGGGCATGTCTAAAGTAACGTTTCTTCCATCAGGGGATCTGTGCAATATCAAGTTCAGGTGCTCTGCTTGTCTGAAATGACGTAGCGCCACTCAGGCTGATGGAGATTTGTATCGGCTGCAAATCTAGTCTCTGACCAGAATCACACTCTCAAAAACTGTTCTTTGAAAATCGCTTCACGTATCCTCTCTGCCACATTCTGCGTAGCTCACTGCCATGCAAGAATGAACTGTTTGATTTTTAGATCTAGACACACTCGCACAATGAGAATCTCGTAGTCTTTTGTCCCTTTCTGAAAAGACACTATGGAGACTGTGATTTATTTTGTACGGTATCAGCTGCACACAGAAGTTGTTTCTTGTGGACTCAAGGGAGAGGGATGATACCTTTTATGACTGAAATAGATACAGATCAGATGAAATTAAAGTACACCAGAAAAGTCAAAATGAGACCACAGAAAACCTTAAGGAGGATAAGGAATCCTATACCCGGGTCTGCTCTTAGTGACATTTTGTCTCTAAGTTTTTAACACGTTTCACCTGTATTCAACCTGCTACTGGAGCAGCTAATCCACCTTCCAGGTCATAGCCTCACTAACTGTGTTTCTGAAGTTTCAAAAAGGCCACAGCGAATCTTCTACAAGGGATCTGCTCATCTGTTAACTGCCTTGTATTATCAGTCCTTATCTATTTTTCAGAGAATGTCAGCAACTCTTGCTGACCCTTTGTGGACTCCCTGCTCCTTAGTTTTGTTCCTCTGCAGCGGATTTCTGTGATGTCATCCATGAACAAGTAGATTCAATTCCCTTACAAACCACCAAATGCCCTTGAAAAGAAAGGGGACTTTTTTCAGTGCATTAATAGCTCACACTGGAGCAAGAACCTTCCAAGTTGTTAAGACGCAGCAGACTAACATTAATGAAAGTTTGTTGAAAATTCATATAAAATCTCTTAAAAAACAACAAAAATCTTGGGCTATTAGTCCCAAACAACTGTGGGTTCATTAAATGTAACAGAGGATTTGACTGTGACTTTTCGACTGTATGGTCATATTTTTAATTTTAGCTTTACAAAAAGTGTGCAAACCTGTCCGCTCCGTTTACAGGGATTTTTTTTTTTTCTCTATAATTAAATGTTGTGGCTTCTCAGCAACTCGTATTTGTTACAACTTCAACTTCAGCAGATTCCTTTCTTTAGAGGCTTCCTGTACAATTCTATCTGACCTTTAGCTAAAGACCAATCTCTTCAGGCTATATATTTTTTTCTAGTTGCTTTGGCAGCTTCTTAAGATATGTTTCACTGTAGATTAATGAGCTACACATGGCTGATGGGACTGTTAGAAATTTACAACAGGAAAAACTCACCGACGTGAAATCATGTAGGGGACAGTTTCTACCACCATTACTCATGTGGAATAGTACCCTTCTCTGTTAGGCATCCTGCTGATTGAACATGATGAGGGTGAAGGTTTCTGGCTCACAATGTATATAAGAAAATGCTGCCAGATGGCTTTAATTTGAGCCAGATTGTGAACCCCCTACTCGAATTGGGGAACAGTTATTCTACTGGGACTGCTCAAGTAACTGTTTGCAATCTGGCTTTCTGAAAATAAACCAGGGGACGAGTCATTGCTGGATTCAGTGACCCGTTTAGCAGACACCTGCTTCAAGATTATGCTAACTACTGGTTTAAAGTGATTTTTTTGCTCCAGAGGAGTGCTAGCTTTAACAAGGCTTCTGCAACTCACCTAGACCCTTCAGTGCCTGCGCCTAACCTGTGGCACACCCCAAAGACCTGCATCCTCCAGGCAGCTGTATAGGATTGGCCTGGAGTGGCCACCGGTCTGCGGCTCATCCCAAGTAAATGATGCTTTTGTGGAAGGGGATGGCACATTCCCAAATTTCTCCGTGACATGGATCAGGCTGAGGCTGGAGTAGGTACCTGGCCCCTCAAGCTGGGAAGTGCTCTTAGGTCTACCAGTTTGGGGGTAACTTCTGCTCTTGTAAGACAAGGGCGCTCTACTAATGCACATGACAAAGCTCTGTGTATCCCAGAGCAGCCTGAAAGAATATCTGAGAGTCCACCTTCACGTACGCCTGTCTCTGCAAGGGAAGTTGAAGCTGTTCTTGCACTGAGGTCACCGTTAATACAAATTACTTGGCAGTGGGAATGAAAGGCTATTCAAGCACCACTCACTGAAGCTACAGCACAGATTTAGAATTCTCTTTCCAGGGGACAAATAGGAGGGCAGTTCAACAGCCAAATCCACACAGCAAATGGATGCCTGCTCCTCCCATGGTGATTTCATTCCCAGGTTTAAATGTGAAAATTAGATTACAATATTATACATGAAAAGGAAAAATGGCTTTAAAAATACATCATTTAAGAAGGAAAAAAACTTTCATGGTTAAAGGAATATACTGTTTTACAGGAGAACATCCTTTCGTGGTGAAGTTTATAAATACTTAATGTCCCACAATCACCACACACTAAATGTTCTGTGAAGCACTCAAGTCCAAGCCAAAATTATGGCATAGTGCACCTTAGAAAGTAATAAATATTATTTTTTCTAGAGATGTTCAGAAGCCACAAGTGCAATCCATGTGTAAACATTTGCAAGGGAGATTTAAACTCAGGATTTTGAGTTGGCCAAGGAACAACTGCAAGAAGTTTAGAGAGGCTTTATGCACCATCTGTACTTCTCCAAACCTGGGGAACAAGTGGGCTGTACAGTGGGGGACTGCAGAAATCCTTGAGTACTTGCTCATAAAAGGCATGCAAAGTTGCTGTGTGCTTCCAGACCTGGCCTGGGACTTGCTCAAAGCCTGTCCATACCATTTTTCTTTGGGATGTGGAGTTTTTATCTGGTCAGCCTTACACACTAATAAAACTCTACATAAGTATACAGTATCATCGCTGGAGGAGGAGAGGAGAGGAAGTGAGACTTAAAGCTAAAATAATATTTACATAGTGCTTTCAGATCCTTGAACATGAGATACAATGCCCATACAAAACATAATTTGTACCTATCACTGGGCTTTGAATAATACAAAAAAATAAAACTACTGACAATTTGTATTCAGCCACAGAGAAAACTCAGAATCCAGTAAATTATCTAAATAGTGATTCTTATGCAAATAATTTACCCTTAACATTATAATATTTTATCAGAAAAGTTGATAAAATGTGTACAAAGAAAGAAAGATACCCTAAATGGTATGGTTCTTTCTTCCTGGTGAACAAAGTAGTTCATCAGCATTCTGAAATTCTCTGCAGAGATTACTTATTTGTCAGTATGTTTTCTCTCACGTGAAGAAGCCACGCATTGTCAGTAAAATACAGTGGGAAAGTAGAGGGGAAATAAGAAAAATATTTTTGTGAAACAGCCGCTGGTTTTCCAAAGCCAACATAAAATGTAATTTGTTTAGTGTGTAACAAAAACAAACAGTGGATTTAGATTCCTTCTTTCTGTGTCTGTCTTGTTTCTTCTTTGCGTATAGTTTTACAGAAATATGTTATTTAATTTTATATTGTACATGCAAAGAGGCTTTCAGCATAACCCATTTTAATTGGCCTTATCAAATGAAATCATGGTCATGCGAGTTTAAGAGACTCTGTTCAGCAAACATCTGCAAATGCTATTCAGAGCCACAGTATAAAATTTCCTTTGAGTTTCTTCTATAGATTTTATATTTAAATTTTTTATCCAGACTTCCATTTTTGAAAAAAATGAAAATAGCCGGTATGAACAATCCAATTCTACACAACTGTAGAATTTTGGTTTATAAACCAGGTATAAGGAGTATAAACATCTGTAAATTAATAGTCTTGTATTGCTTCATGAAGGGGACAGTAAGGGGACAGCGTAGAAGATTTACAACCTTGTAGTTTCCGCTCAAAATGTTGCAAAGTGCAGGTACATGGTTCAGTATATTCCTCATGTACATACAGCACAGAGTTATAACTCTGTGGAGATAAAGAGCTGGATTAAGATACCATAGTCCATCCTGGTACCCTCTGGCAGTGTAATTAGACAGTAAGACTCTCTGATACCACTGGGGTGCGAAACAGGTTATAGATTCAGGACCTGGTTCTTCGTCAATATATAAAGTTTACAATCATTCCAGATATACAGTTTATTTAAATATACGCGTCAGTATACATTGATATGTTACTGATTTATATACATCAATTATATACGTCCCTGAAAGCAGTCATGGAAGGGACTGGTAAGGATATAATTCAGCTAGAAATATATACAGTAATAATAATACAGTAGCGGTATTAAGGCTACAGAATGGAAACAAGGAAGTAAGGATTATTTTAAGTTCTTAAAGAAAGATTCTGATCCCAATTGGAAACCTTTTATGAATGCAAATTAATTATTTCATAAATGCTCTATTATTCAATGTTATTAGCAACCCTAGTATATGCATCCAGGATGCATTCTGTGTGCGCCAATACTCATGACTGCATGGTATAATCATAAGCAGTAATAAATAGGAAATACTTTAAATACTAAATTGGTCACCTCCACCAACATTTTTCTGAACGAAAAAAAAAATATTGATAGTGACAGAAACTTCTTTCTTAGGAGAGACCTAGACGACTTGCTGGCCAGTGCATGTTTTATGAAGTGATCCTGTATTGATGAATTCAAAAACAGAAACACAAGCTCCATCTATGCTGGTCTTTAATACCAGTTAAGGACAGCAAACGGGATTCATTTTAATGATGCTGTAACCATCCAAAATGTTTGGGTTTGTTAGAGCTATTGCCTAAAAAGGAAGCCTAGTTTAGACTTTTCCCTAAATTAAAACCCGGGTTATTTAGATGTGACTCTCAAATGGCATGGGCTAATCTAAAATAGTAAGTGATTTGCTCCTTCTACTAATTTAGAAACAGTTCAATCAAAATCAAAATTTTGCTCTATTTTAAGCTAAAAGTTAGAATGAAAATTGTGTTATCAGTTCTCTCACCACCCAAGATTCTGGGTAAGTATTCCGGCAAGACTTACATTTGGACTACTTATTAATACATAAACTTTTTATATAATACAAACATTGTACACTAAACCCCATCATTTCATATATGCTTACCATCTTGCGTGTTTTGACTGAGGATCTGAGAACGGAGCTCCTCCAGGCTAATTCCCAGGCATTTACAAATTTCCTCTGTGCTGTAAGGCTCAGGATGTAATACCTCCTCGACAATGGTCAGCATTTCCTCTAGGCTAACTCCTAGCTTGGTTTGCACATCATGGAGTCTCAACGTTTTTTTCCAGTCCAAGCCTTTTGACTTTGAGAGAAGCTAAAATTCAAAAAACAAAACAAAAGTATTTTGCCTTCTTGTTTAAAACTATTTAATTGTCCATAAGCACCTTTAAGACCCATTTGCTCTTTTCACTTCATAATTGGGAACCATTGGAAGTGACTTTCTATCAGCACACAGCAGATAATAATTGTATTTATTTATAAACGGTCTGTGAATGACAGATATTATTCCCTCAAACCAGGTATTATCTGTAAAAGCTCTCCTGGCATTATTTATGCAATATCAAATCAGTAATTTATACTTTTCCATGGATGTTTTTACTTCAAGCACTTATTAACCTTTTCCAATCACATTCAGACAATTGCCTATACAAATGCTATGATACTGTAACACTAAAAGTCCCTAAGAAGTCTGTTTCTATACTGTTGGAATTTGCTCTAACATTTGAAACTTTCTGACCTTTCCAATATGCTCCTGGAGTTTTCTGACGAACGTCTCAGGTTGTCATTAAAACCGTTGCTCATAATAGCCTTAAAAATACGCAAGTGGTCATAAGATTTGTGTGGGAGAATTAACCGTAACTTTTCTCAATCTCTAGAGTTTAAAGTAGATTTTAAGTACATTCTTTTAATATCCAATTTAAAGGAAGTTTTGAGCCTTACAGGAAGGTTACGATGGGTTAGTCAAAATCTGCTCTGTTCCTACATGATTGCTATGATGCTGATTAGTTATAGATACATCTGGTTTTCCCACTCCAGACAATGATGTCATGCTTTGTGTATCTTTGTGATGTTTTGGCAATTGACAGTAGTTACTTCAACACATGAAAATCCAAAAAGGAAATATGTCAAAGAGGCTGTTCTCAAGAAGGTTGCTACGTGTGCCGATGCTCTTATGTGCCTAATGAAAATGGTTGAGTAAAGCAGCTTTCCTCGTGTTTTCATAAGGTGGAATATTTTTAATGTTATGAATTATAGAACATTAAGTGGTCACTGTGGGATCCTACTGACATACGACCTTTCATTTCAACAGATTACTACAGACGAAGACACAGATTAGCAGGTACATACCAACGCCATTTTACTGTATTCATAAATACCTGACACACCTCCAATGCTGTACCATTTAAATGGAGAGTAAAGCTTCCAGTATGCCAGAACAGGCTGTATGTTTCCAGAGAGTTTAAACCAGTGCAGCCAGACCAGGGAATGAAATCCTTTTCCTATTCAAATCAATGTTAAACCCTCTCATCGACAGGGCCAAGATTTCACTCAGTGTGTTATGTTATTCTTTTCAATAAATGCTGGTTTTGAGTGAGATTGGTTTGAAATCATTTACGTCTCGATTCAGCAAAGCCATTTAACTTCCTGGGTTAAAAAATTAACGGGGCTTACATACACGTCTGAAAAGTATTTGCTTTGCTTTGTGCAAAGTTACAGCATGAAACCGGTTGTTTAAGCAGAACATCTGCCACCCAACTATCTGCTATAGATTCTCACTCTTCTCCTCTCCTCCAACAGTGCCTTTGCAGGAGCTTTTCCAGTTTTGCTTTACCACAGTATATAAAAATTAACTACTTTTGGTGCCATCTAGTGACTTGCTAAGATTTATGTGAGGCTTAGTAGAGCAGAACAAACAAAATCCAATCAAAATCCTAATCATATGACACTGTCGCCATCTAAACCACAGTTTTGTATGTTCAGTGGTAGAGAAAGAAGCAGTACTATCTGGTGGCTAATGCAGAAATCAGGGTGAGAAAATCTTCTTGTTAAAGAGTAATTAAGTCACTTCTGGCCTGCTTTTCAAAGGCTCTGAGTACCTAGAACTCCACAGCCTTTATGTTATTGTATTTTAGCTTACTTATTCATAAATTAGAATAACAGTTATTGCTTCATTTGTTTCACTTAAATACTCAATATCTCTTATGTTGGTGCGTGTTTGTGACGTGTTCTTAAATCTGCTTCAAGGTACTAAATGAATGGAAGTTTTTTCCTCATGCTTTAATCCTAATGTTTAGCATCGCCTAGAATTTATTACCAGAAGTTAAACAGAACTAAGAATTCTAAGAATTTACAGAAAATAATGTTCTATAAAGCAACAAAAGTTTTTCTACTTCCCTTTTTAAATAAATAATCCCCTGTCGAAATATGCCATGTGTATTGTCACATCTGTTCTCATTTCTATACTTCAAGGGAGATGCTGTATTTTAGATGAGCTAACTACGCTGGGGTTTTACAGGTCAAATGTTCCAAAAGGAAACTGACCCCATCCGGCCAGTGGGCAGGGCTTTGTTGGAAAGGTCTATACTGCTTCCAGCAAAGTTTCAGTTCTGACAGCACTGGGAAAAATGTTATGGGCAAATAGAAACGGTTTTTGAAAATAATCTAACTGCAGCAGCTCAAATTGTAATTTGGACAGAATTGGGGAAAAATCCTATCTATTTAATGTACAAAAGTAACCCCACTACTGATCCCACAGTTGGATATTTTCTTGATGATCTCTCACTAGATGGATTAAAGATGTGGACGTCATCCAGCTGGCTCTTAACTGCCAGGATATAGCATCTGTAGGCTTTATTATCCTTTACTGTTCAACACAGGCACACTGGAGAACTGTAAGTCACTGAGAGGAAAACCTACTTAGTAAATGATGGGACAAATATAAATAAAAGAAAAGTCTGACTAGGAGTAAATATAGGAATACCACTTTCTTACACTTTAGATTTCTATAATGTCATCTGAGCATCTTTCCACATTTAACAAACACTAGTTGATTAACTATATGGCGTTCCAGTTGCAGACATTCTTGGCACCACTTTATAGCTGACAGTGAAGTGAACCAGGGGAGGGCATGGCATTGACTAATGCTCACATTCATCCTGCGGCACCTACTGTGTGAGTTTTCTGAAGCATTAAGTACAAGTTAATTTCCTTTGGAATTGTAAGTGTTCTGCAGAACGTAAGCGTCTTTAAACATAGTGTTTAATGGAGTACACAAAAGCATTCAGAGGCTAGAACAAGAAAAGAGAAATAAAAAAAAAAAGCACAAGAATAACTGTCCAGAAGGGAAGAGAAAGGAGCAGAACCCAAGAAAGATAATTTTGTGAGGATGATCAAGAGCTTACTGGCTTTGACTGACATCAAAATGTTTTACGCTAATGCCATCAGGCATATGTTGTGTTGGCATCTTTACTTACAGGGAGCTTTCTGTGAACAGTATGAAATTCTAGAATGACCTAAAGCAGAAAAAGAAAGACAGGCCCATCCTAAGGGACTTACCAATGAGAATTTCTTTTAAAGCATTATTGTGAGGCCAAGCATGTTACTTCATAGTTCCATCAGCTTAATGGTGCTTAACAGACTACCCTGCTTCTGCTTACATACCTGCCCTCCTTCACCCCACTGTGACCTGTTACTAAAGACAGTCTTTTCCTGGCTCAACGTATTTTTTATAGTGCGTGCAACTTTCCATCTGGGTAGCGTATGTTTAAAAATAGACAGGTGTATGTTGTTAGTCTCCTTAACATCAAGCATCTGCTAAAGGTACCTTTTTAGAGGTTGCATCACAGCTAACAGGAATGTAAAGAAAAAATCTTTCCTTACCACCTTTTCAGTTTACTACACAGGACCAATAATTTAAAGCAATTTAGAAAACTGATTCAATTTACAAAATCTGTTATATGGAACAATACTTCAAAAGGTCTTACAACTTAGTGCACTTGTTGTAGTTTGCCTTTTAGAATAGTTCATCTGTGAAGGCTCTCCATTTCTTGTGAGAGAAAAAAAAAGCGCTTCCTAAAATACATACTTAGTCAATTAACTATCCTAAATTAGAGGTTTATCAGTTATACCCGAACCAACACACAGACAGGTCCTTATCCTGATTTTCTTAATGGCATAAGAATTTTTATTAACTGCAGTGACAGCAGCTTTAGCCATGGTCATTGGTGCTATTATTTTTACCACATCTTATATACACCTAAAATGCAGCTGTATTCTTTAGACTTGAGTTTAAAGCCCATTTAAAAAGTCATCTTAAGTTTAGATTCCGTCCTCGAAAAATATCTCAACACAGTATTTTATATTACATTTTGTCAGTATCTGATCATCCCTTCAATTTTTTTTTAAGCATTAACTACGGTAATTTTGCATAGAATTATGATGGCAACAGATGCTCAAAGTACTTCTGAGTATTGCTCAGATTTTGGCGAAATGTTTCGCAGCAAGGAGTTCCACACTGCAGTTTTCAAAACCTTTATCTAGACTTTAACCCAAATTCTGTTCTTTCACACAGCACACTGTGTTGGGTATAACTGCAGTAAATCTTTACGCTTACTCCTCACTTAATCTAATCAAAGAAAAATCCACTGTATTCCTGTAAAAAAAACCAAATCAAACCCTACATCTACATATTCCTAAACGTATAGTCTACAAAATCCAGAATCAAAGTGGAACTTAGATTTTTCATGTTCAAATTCCATACATTTTATAGATAAGTGCAAGCTGTAAACTGGCAGTACAACCTAAATGTTGGGTTTTGATTCAAGCCTGTTTTTAAACTTTACGCTGACATACATGCTGCTATTCAACATTTCCAATATTACTTCCAGGCCTCCAACTAGTAGCTTTGATGTCCTCTAAATCCTAGAAAATACACATCTATTGCCATATATACATATAAACATGTGACCACACTGGTTGCTTTCCATTATTTGTCATTATTCAGCTTTAATTAGAAACAGTCTATCTTATTAACTAGAGAATATTTTTTTGCAGAAAAATAGACTTATTTCCTCCATTGTAATAGAGTACAAAATAAATTGAATAGAACTAAATCACATAATCTTCTATATAAGGGCACAGTCCTTGCATTTCCATTAAACTCGGCAGGAGTTCTGTTTCTGCAGAGATGGAGATGTCTGGCTCTGGAAAGAAAAATGCTACTTAAAGTAGCACCTAGCCAGGTGTTAAAGACACGATCGGTCAGAAGTGGAAAAAAGCACATATTTAGATGAAGGTTTCATTAGAGTTTGACATAAGCCATGCGTTACCTTTGTAGCCAGACGACACTCCATTACCCTAATATTGTAATGAGAAGTTGCTGCTTTATTCATTTCAACACAACTGTTAGCAATAACAAACGCTGCTCCACTTGGAAGTCTAACATCAGTTGCCCTCAGAGGACTGAACTCTATCAACTTGGCCTATTGAAAGAAAAATGAATGGTTAGTTTTAATTTACTACTAGCTAACAGTGCACTTAGTTCTATAAATCAAATGTAAATTTGCATGTTTTTTCTCTTGAAAATCCAGGGACAGTTACGGAAAGAAAACTGACATGAAACAGCGAGAAAAGAGGTTTAACCTCATTGGCCAAGTTACACACACATTTCAAACCTTTCCCATGTAGCTGGATTTTAAAATGTTTCCATTAAGTCTTTGGTTTTTTTCAGCATTTCACAGAACTCCACCCAACCTATTTTTCTTGCCTGTTTAAGACAACAGTTTTTCTTTGATCTACAGAAAAGTACCAGGCCTGCCTGAAGCTGATGTGCGTGCCACTAGAAACAAGGGGCTTCACATTCCCTTCCACTCCACCAATGTCTATCTCCCCCTTCGTTTTCTGATTTTCCACTAAATCAGTAGTTACTGTCTCCTTCCTTCTGACATAGGAGGCTTCCCTGCCTCACAGATGCCTTACACAGGCTGCGTAAGATGTTCCCAACGTTTTGTGACCTTTACATGGAATAAGCTAGGCATCCATTAATTAAATAATTCAGGATGTAATGTAATCAAGAGATTAAATTCACATCTGGTTTTTCATTGGGATAAGATGTAAATCATGTGCCCTGCTTTGGCTTCTTAGAATAGACTGTAACTCTGCAAGCAGGGACGTCTTACTGGTTTTGGCATTGTTCACCCCTAGAGAGTTCCTTGAGCAGCTAGAGTGCTAAATAAACAATGACAAATCTGCTTGTACATTATGTACAGCATGTGTGTTACTCCCTGCCACTGAGATTCTGGACCACGTCACAAAATTACTATCAAGGCAGACAAGCTTGCTTACATTTAAATATACCCTTTAAGAACTGCTACATTAGATCAGAATGTATCACTAAGCTGGTCCAGTGTCCTGTTTCTGACAGCAGCCATAAATGGATAGTTAGAGGGAACATAAAAAAAGGACATATACAAAGCAACCTTTTTCTTGGGTGTATTTTTCCAGCTTCCCATAAGCAAAGAATACGGTGATTACACTTACACTGGAAGACACATCAGACTATTATGTTTAATCACTACAAATAGGCTAAAACTCTATCAGTGTATCCAATAAGGTCTTTTTTGAACCCTTTTTAAACTTTTGCCTTCCACAATGTACGGTATTTCTCAATTTAACAATGAATGTTTTGGAAAAAAAACAAACCAAACTTCCTTGTTTGTTTTTAACAAGCTGCTTGCTAATGTCATTGTGTTTCTATTAGTTCTTCGGTTACGAAAAACATTGAATTCTCAATTTACCTTCTCTTACACGTTCAGGGGTTTTACAGAGCTGCAAATATCACCCTCAAAGATACTTGTTCTCTAAGCTGAAAAGTTTTAAATTATTCAGTCAATGCTCATATAAAAAAATTGCTTTGATCAACCTCAGTGTCCTTTACTGTACTTTTCTTGTTCTAGTGTAATTTTTTTTTGAGATGGGAGGCCAGATACTGCATTCTGCTGCAAGTACTCTGAAGCAAGGATATTTTCTGGTTTGTTCAGAATTTCTTTTCTGATCTTTTCCAACATTTTCTTTGTCTTTTTGACTGCCACCTCTACATGTCAGAAAAGCCTCCACTTATATGATCACCTGTGTGTATGCCAGGAAAACATGATGCTTCCTTCAGCATTCATGGAGCTGTTTGTTTACTACTAACAGTATAAAGTGCGAAGAAAAGGTGTAGAGTAGGTACAGGTGATGTGAAATAAAATACATGTGCCTCATGTTGGATTTAAACGTTTGGTGTAACTCTAGGAAATACCTTATTCTCTGTATAAGCTCATCCAAGATATGGCCTTAAGGAACAAGAGCTGTAGAGATGTAACATCACAATTAAAAGTAAAGTAAAGGTTGTCATGAAATGCTACATTAATTTCAGTGTAAGTATTTTGACAGGTTTTAGGTTTGAACATTCACAGCCCTGTGCACCTTCTGGGACAGTGGGTGAACTCCACTGTAAATTCCACTGCAAGCACTCGGGCATAACTTGGCAGGTCCTGTTTATCATTGCTGGTCCACCTTCTGTCACCACGTTTAGGACAGCTAAATGCCTTCTACATCAGAATCCAGCCACAGAATTGTCTGGAATTAGCAAAACTAGGAAAAAAAAAATCTCCATTGTCTTTGTAACTGGACCTGGCAATACTTCCTAGAACTGTTTGGTTATAAGAAGTTTCAAGAAAGCATTTTTGTGATAATTATCCCATTTGCACTGAATACAAGGCATACCGACCATTCAGATTTCATTATATGGGAAACATTCTAAGTTCAGTGAAGAATTAGCCAAATAGTGCGGAACCTGGTGCTCTTCTGGAGTACATCTTTCCCCACATCTTTTCTTCTCTCATCTTGGCATTTCTCATTTTCATCATCTTATTCCTTCAAACTTGTCATACTCAATTATAGACAAGTTTACACATGTAATTCCTGTTTCATTCGCATACCAACAGTGCTTATACTGCTTACTAAGGTATTCCAGTTTCTTGTCTTTCTGCTAGATATGTAGGAAGATATTTTTGTTTACATAAATTAATGTTACATTGTTAGTTTAGATTACAAAGAACCACATACAGTTCCTTCTTCTGCCAGAAAAGAGATTGACTGGTCCATTCCTCCACCTTCTGTGCCAATATAACGTTCGCTCTTTGTGCAAATTTCTGCAAGTTCCACCTGAAAAAAACATTAACATGGGAACCTTCAATTAAGGTTAAAGATGATACTTTTATACTGCTTATACATAAACTACTGAGAAAACAAAGGAGATAATGATAGAGCTCTGAAAGCAGTCTCTCATACACCGAGTAAAGCTGGTATCAACCAGGATGGCCCCTTCTTCCTTTTGTTCTGAAGCAAAAAAAACCCCAACCATTCAGCCCCTACTGGACCCACTATAGCCAGATGCTTTTCAGAGTATCCTTGTTCAGATGCTTAAGTCTTGTAGCTGTCCTCCTCCCACCGTCCTCATTCACCTCACACCCCTCCATCCCAATAGCCAGTATTTTGCCGATTTATTAGTTGAATCCATCTCTATATGCATCTTAGTAGCTTACGGAAAAATGGCAAGTTGTTACTTGATACTATTTTAATGCACTGACTCCATAATCAGAAATTATGTATTGAACCAAACTCAGAAACCCCTTCTAACTGTAAATACTCTAATCAGTGGTGCTTGTCATTTCTCCTTGAGATACTGTACTCTGCTTACACTGTTTATCTGAACAAATTTGTAACTATATGTGAATTACATTCTTTTGTGACATTTTAGGCGTATCTTTGTGCATTCTGATACCTGCAGGTCAGAGGATATTATGGGAGAGTGGAATATCAATGTCATAACTGTCAAAAATAATAATTTACAGTAAAGCTTTCAGCCATCAGGCCAAGTCAAAACAAAACACAAGCTTCGGAGAATGGTCAAAGAACATAGACTAGCCAAAAAGAAGTAGGTCAAAAGGAAAGCATCTGTGTTGACCTACTATGGCCCATACCAGTTTGCTTTTCTAAGCACAGGAAAGATGGGAAAAGAACTTTAGCAAAGCTGCAGTCCGTTTTTCAGTCTGGTGGCAAAGTCGGACTCAGATTTCACACTAAGGATGTAGCATCACAGGACTGAAAAAAGCTCACCAGCAAGGCAGGGACATTAGCCAGCACACAGCTGTAAAAGGCAGCAGATAGAGGCAGTAAATCACCATCCTAAAAGAGAGGTATGCGCAGGGTGCCTGCCTGCTTGCTCGCTCAATTTCTGTAATGGCACCGCAGACAAAGTTGTAAAATTGGTGCTTAGATCAATGTAATCAGGCTGAACTGTTTGTAAATGCACTAACAACTGATTTAGTCAGCCAATAAGCCTTAGGCTGATAAGCAGAAGTTATCAAAAGAACATTAACAAAGTTACTCTAAAACTATGCAGACTGGATCTGTTTGAATCAAACACGCTAAATGACCACTCACAAGAAAAAGACCGTTAATGAGAGAACACAGAAAGTACAACCAGAAAAAAATACTCTCCTTTTCTGCACTGCCTTTCCTTTGTGTAGTTCAAAGATGAGCTGAAATAGAGATAATGCTTCTTTTATTTTTCTTGAGAAAGTATACGAACATCACGGTTTTGGTGTTCTTTCTTTTTAACAAAAGCCATCTCCGAGTGCCTGACTTTTGCTGAAGATCAGGTTAATCAAAATGCATTTTTTTCTCCCTTGTCCCACGACCACTCCAAGCAGTCCCATTTCCAGTTTGAACCTTAGAGCTCTTCATCCCATGAATGAAAGTTTAACATCCAGTCACCATGCATCCCTGCTCTGCTACAAGTTGGAAATAATTCTGAATGAAATGCTAATGAATGTAATGATGCTTTTTCCCCCCATTTAATGCTAAAATACTCAGTAACAGCTCCACAGAAAAGAAAGAACAAACCTCCACACACAGCAGTCTCTAGATGGTGACACTCCTTTCTACCTGTGAAGGCACACCTATTTACAAACATCTGTTGCTGGGATGTGGAAATGCCAGCATGTTTCAGTCAGCTCTGCTGAACCCGCCTTTCGCCCCTCTGACAACAGAGCAACACCACATCCCTGACTTTTGTAGCCACTGGCTGGAAACACCAGACCAGAGTTCATGAATATTACTCACAGCAGCAACAGAAACTTCTCTACACTGTCTGAAAAGACCGCGCCAGCACACGGGCCACGCACACTTAAATAGGAGCGGTGGCTGTGCAAACCTGGCCCAAAGTACAGCTCCTGAGGTACTCGCGATGTATACTCCACTCTTGGGCACAGCTGCCTGAGGTACTATTTCATCTGCAATTGCCAGAAAAAGCTTTGCAAAGTCAGAAATTAAGTATTTCACCCTTCACTTAGTCTGGCTGCATGTCATCTCCATATACACATCGGCTACCACTTGATTGCTTAAATCGTTTAGACTTTATGAGCCTGGGCTTATTAAATAAATATCAGGAGAAGTCTTGCAGAGGAGGAATGTTAACAATTAGGACAGTGCCACTCCCCTGTCCCTTTACATGGTCTGGTGAATTGTGCCTAGTTAAGCATTGGGCCTTGCTTCGTCCCAGCTCACCAGCTGTCCAGCTGCGTATGCTGGGCTAACAGCGCTGTTCGAGCTTGAGCAACTTTTGTTTTGAAACTCAGCAAGGATTGGCAGGACCACCAAGTAGTAACTGGCAAGGGTTGAGAAGAACCCTCTCCACAAGACAGCCCAAGGCATCCCTAAAACATTATTTGGTTTCTAATTTAAACAGGCCCTTGCTGACACAAGCTGGCCTTCTAATACTAGGATGAGAAGCATGTGAATGGAGAGGAAATCGTCATCTGTATAGCAAGCAGTTTCTACTTACTATTGAGACAAATGGGCAAATGTTTGCCTTTTTGCTAAAGTGAGTGAACGGGCAAAGTTCAGAGGAACTGAATTGTAGCACTGGAAACTAATGTGAAGACTAAACTGGAGAGCATATTTGATCCTTGGAAAAGGATGGTCATATGACTGAAACAGCGAACCCATCGTCAGGAGGTCTGGGCTCAATTTCTAGCTCCACATTAAGTTTCTTGTGATTCAGGGAAAGTCCCTTTAATTTATCATGGCTCCGTTTCCTCAATAAAATGAGGAGTATCTTCCCCCTCTTTGTAATTAGTAATTGCTACTTGGGATTCTTAGACGATAATGCTATAAATATGCGTGACTTCATTACTAGAAACAAAAAACCACATTTTGCTACACAAGTTCTTTGACTTTAGGCTTCCACAGAGAATATCGCTAAGGAAAAAACCTGCTAGAATCACGTAATAAAAGGAAATAACTTTTGCCTATGTCAGAGCAATGCCGTGTTTCCATTCAACTGGCAACACTCAGAAGCTCTTTAGGGCAGGGACTGTTTGAATCATCTGTTAGTTATATCTCTCTGTAGTGTATGTCTCACCTGTGAAAATACAGAGCTTCTCAGATCCCAGATTCCACTGCACAATTTGGCAACATCTCAAACGTATGTCTGTACAATACCTAGGTGTGCTTCACCTTCTTCCTCCTGGCTGCACTGCAGTTCCTGCACAGAAGTTACTCAGAGTATTCTCATAGCTGTATTTAGGGAACTGCACCCCAGGCTACACCACAGCATCACCTGCCAGGCAGGTAGGTCAGAGGGGACCAGCCACTCCTTGGTAGGGCTCAAAGTACAACTGTTATGCATATAAAATAAACAATGTCACTCTTACTGAGTTTTGCAGGAGTCCTAAACAGGCATTCATGTAGAGCTAGGTGGAAGCAGACATTTGTTCTTCATGAAGCACCATGAGAAATATGCAGAAAGAATAAATCCCATCTGCACGTTAGACTACACTTGCATCCCATGTATTTTGATCTGTACGAGAGATCACTTAGAGCCAACCACAAAACATAACTAGTTCTACGCACCCAAAACTCATTAGCGTGGTTTTTCCATCCCTAAAGCACTATTTCAAAAACACTAATAAATCATAATTTAAGTCTTCATAGAATTGTACATACTTTACGTTAAAAGCATTCCTATAAGGCTGCTGTTATCTTCAATTTAGAGACAGCACAGATATTTACATGATTTGTTCAAAGTCATGTGAATCAGTCACAAAGCTGAAATGAGAATTCATAAACCTCCCTATTTCCAGTATCATGGCTTATTTCTCTAAATAATATGATCTCAGGGAAACCTTTGCAGGGCGGGTTTTAAGATCTTTTTAAGATGATGGTAATGAAAACTGGAACAAAAAGATACTCAAATCAAAGTAAAAATGCGTCTCAACAGTAGCATTATGACTCTAGAAAAAAAATGACTTAATGAATCAAAAATTTCCTTCTCCCAACTGTTCTGTGATCCACACACATATGCCACTGCCCTCTGAATTTCTGTACTATTGTTCCAGGAAGTTGTTCCAACAGGACTGGCTAGACCAGGTCACCATTTGTGAATAATAACTATCATGCAGACCAAATCCTAAGCTGTCATCTACATTATTGAACAAGCAAAAGGATATATTTAATGTAGTGATTAAAAAAGTAAAGCTCAAACATCAGGAGATGTTTCCTTTGATCTTGCCCCCCACACACACAAAAAAAACCCCAAAACCCCAGCCAAGAAGGGAAGTGCATATAATATCCATGAGTAAGTAAAGGGTTGTCAGCTAGCTAAAATTCTAAAATTAGAAGACTTGGGTTGGAATAAAAATATAGAATATAGTAACATAAAAGCAGCCTCTGTGGGTCAAACCAATGCCACTTCTAGTTCTGTATCTCATACCTGAAAGTGTGGACCAAAGGCCAAGTATAGATGATACTATTGTTCCCCAGAACATTATTTTTTGATAAAGAGCTTCCTGACCTGAATGTGAACTCTGCACACTTAGTAACCAACAATGGATTTCTTATATATGAACTTGTTCACACTCCCTTTTAACTCATTCAAAATTTGAATATGTAGAACATCAAGTAACAAGGACTTCTGCAACTTGTCAGATGAGAAATCATCTCCTTTTCTTGATTATTAACATGCACCTGACTAGCTTCATTTAATACCTTCTGGCTCTTATAAGGCGAGGGGCAATGAACAATTGATTCCTATCCACTCCATCAATTACACTCATCATTTTATGGATCTCTATCACTTCCTCCTTCAAGTGCCTTTTCCCAAAGAGTCCTAGCTTACATATACCGAGGTCATTCTGTACCTTTGATCATCCACGTGGCTTTTCCCTGAATCTTTTTCAGTTTAGCTATCTTGGTTGGTAAGACAGGAGAGAGGCAGACTTACAGCTTTCTTTAGACCACCTTAGAGAAAATTTCACTGTATCTTTTGCTATTTTCATGTGGCAAATGAGCCACATAAAATGTGTGTTAATTAGCGTTGACATAGCCATATGGTAATGCAACCTCAACCAGCTCAGCACTGCTATTCCACCTTTTTCACTGAGGTTACTGTCCTGACACCGTAGTCAACAGGAGAGATTATGTGACCAGATCAGCCACTCCTGTGCAAAGTTCCTTTGTTTAAACCTGCTTTGCAGTGGCATGGCTGAAGCAAATTGTTCCCTTCTGCTGACTGTAGTGAGGTCTGTAAAGATCAGCAATAGTAATCAAGGAAGCTGGGATGGAAACTAAAGTTAGTCTAGCAATACCCTCAGATATTTTGTACAATTGATCTGTTCAGCTTCTGAACATGGGAGATGGATGAGCATGACATGATAGCAGAAATAGCTGGTAGGTGAGTTAAACCTTGAAGTCTCCCCGGTGATCTGTCAAGAAACACTAAATATTGCAGCTTTTGAATGCCAGACCCAATATTATATGTATAAATGCAAACACTGCTTTAATATCTGTTGGCAAATACGCATGCCAGGTTGGCTGTTCTTCCATGGGAGATGTTTAGTATCAGTGAGTTACGTGATATATTGTTTAACGTTTTTGTTGTTTATCCAACAAAAACTGATACAATATATTAAATGAGAATATCCATAATTAAAACAATACAAAGCTACATCATTAGGAGTAGAATCTCGGTGCATACAGTTCACACAGTTGCCTAATAAGCAATTTATGTGGAGTAATAATCTATTTAAGGAAGCTGCTGTCTCTCAAGGATTTCAAAACTGAACTCTTAGGTTTTAGACAACTTCAGTTGGAGCATTTGGAAAAATCTAAAACTAACAATTTACAAAGCGTTATTTTTTCCAGGCTTTTCAGAAGCTTAATTCTAAAGTCTGCTCGGAATGTATCCTATTGCAGGAGGCAGCGCTTACCAGTTTGTCTACCAGGCAACTGGCCCCCATGTGCAGACCTAGGCTAGCCTTTGATCTAAGAGCTCTACTAACTACCTCTGCTTTTTGTTTGAAACAATTTAAGGTTCTCCCTGATAAGGAGCAAGTCAATCTTGGGTTACAAAGAAAGAAATTACTACCACTTAAAACTTTTTTATCTTTGAGCCACAAGATTTCCTATCCAGCATGCAGAATGAAAGTTTAATCTGGGAAATCGTATTAGTGGAGATATAATTTAGTCTGACAAAGAAGGGCTGTGATTTTTTATTATTAGTTGCCTGATGTGTAGTTACTCTAGATGGAGAGATTTCTTGTAATAAGAACTCAATCAATAGCTCTGCATCATGTTACCTTGCTTTGGATTTTTAATGGAAAAAGTGAGTTTTCAGTAAAATGATACTTTTCACTAGTATGTATTTTTCTCTGCTTGTTTACTTTTCAATATGAAACACCTAAAATTCAGGTTTTGATTTTCAACTGAGTATTTTTGGTCTTTAAAAAATGTTGAAGAATTGATAAAAGAATATTTTTCTTACTGTTTCCAGGCACAATCCAACATTCTATTAGATTTGGCCATATATACCCTAATACTTCAACAGCATGCTAAATTATGAACCACTCAATACAGCTCATTT
The DNA here is from genome assembly GCF_000708025.1 of Charadrius vociferus. Classification (NCBI taxonomy): domain Eukaryota; kingdom Metazoa; phylum Chordata; class Aves; order Charadriiformes; family Charadriidae; genus Charadrius; species Charadrius vociferus. The sequence goes on from NW_009648559.1 coordinate 2,934,316, forward strand.
GCTTCTCTTTGGCCTCATCATTTATTTTAGTTTCTCTCAGTTTGATGTTATTGATAATGAACATGAAGGCCTAATGTACAAAGATATTTAGGTATCCAAGAAATAACGACAGTGAACAGATGAACACTTACTCATAAAAATTTCCTAAAAATAGAAACGTAAAGAATTATCTGCGTGAGAACAGATAAGGGAGTTTCACCTTTAATAGTCTTGCTCACAGAGAGGCCAAGGGCCAACTGCTCTGATTTTCACTCATGCAATGGGTCTGGACAGTATGTAAACTGTGACAGAATTTGTCCCTATATAACTGTCACTGTCAATATGTTCCATACCAGTGATCAATCCCTTTCAATCTCACATAGACCTTTAAAGAAGTTAACTTGTGTAAGATTAAACTCCTTGAAAGAGAAAGACAATTAGTGAGTACGAGACAGGCAAATATTTGTTAGTAAAACAGAATTAGTGTTGCTTAGTATTTTTTTGGAACAGCTCACCCTACATTACCCAGAAACTTGATATATACAAATGCAGAATGACAGCAGCCAAAATAAAGCAACCTTCTCTATAAAATGATAGTATTAAATTACAGCTGCCTCAGTGGTTTTATGTAAGTTCATTTCAGCCACAGTTAAACGTGCCAGATTTTCTATACATGCAGGAGTAGTGATAGCTAATCTTTGAAATCAAACAACAATTTTCTTCCTGTTTTAAATTTTATTGTTCATGAAGGGAAGCTTCATGAAGAAAATATATTCATTAATATCAGTTATTTTTAGACTGTCATTTTCAGTGCTCCAAAAGTCTCTTCAGCATGCAAATTTAAGTAACTGGAGTATTCAAATACCTATTGAACCAAAAGTCCTGTGTGTACATTTACTCTCTATGGCAATACCATAATGGTTCCCCAATGCACATTCATTAACATTTTAGCCAGTTTAATCTGAAAAGTCAGACTCAGTCTGCTGCTTCCCTTTAAAACAAATAATGTTGGTCACTTTATGGCAAATTTAGTTTGGATCTTCTGTGAATTCTAGAGGGTTTGGTTCACAGCACACAGGACTGAAAACATACAAGAAACACTTATAGATAAAGATGAGTATTTTACAGTAAGAAGAAAACATTCCCCATCACTTAAGGCATATTCAAAGTCTAGTTAGATAGTGATACTTTTTTTTCAATTTGTGGATGTTTTATACCTTTGTGTATATATATGAAAATAACTTCTCAAATATAAGGCACTATGTTTCATTTATTAAAGTATAAAATGACGCCCAAATTTTGAGGTTATTTTTGCCACCAGCAATGTCCTTATTTTTAGTATCTGGTCTTGACTGGGAATAGATTGCTGAAAGTCACCATCTGCTTCGAGTTTGCACACAAAATCCCAATTAGCTAAACTTCATATATGTTTTTCAAGGTAATTATGCTTACTTTTTTCCAAAATGGGAAAATATTTGTCAGATAGTATCTGGATGTCCTCATAAGCACAGCAATCTTAGCTTGACTTCGTCTGCCCTCTAACATGCTCAAATAGAAGGTTATCAATTTGGTTGATGAAAGATTATGGCCTTTGATTACCACTGCTCCAAAGTACTCTGTTTCCCCTTGATTACAAACACACATAGTTAAACTTAACAAGTCAAAGAACCCTGGTTTTTAATTCCACAGGGAGAAAGGAACTTTAATTAACATTTCTAAATATTAACAGTACTTGAAAATACAATATTCACGTACTGGTTTTTGTGTAAGGAATTTGAGTTTCTCATACAAACAACCTGAGAATGCATCTATCAAACATTTTTGATGCAGCAATATTATAAAATAATCCTAACCAATACTATCAGCACGTTATTAATATTCTTATTACAAGAAATCTCTCCACCTAGGGTAACTACACATAAGGCAAATCAAAGTCACACTATCAATGTGAACACTCAGATTTTTCTTCCAGATAGCTAGATATTAAAGCCCTATTGCACATCAGAAAAATTATTAGCAAGGGCCAAAGTATTCAATTAAAGCTCTTTCCTTATTATATAGAGGCTTCAGAAACGAAGTAGAAAGATTTCCAGTTGGCCTATCCTCCCACTGAAATCAATGATATTACCACGTATTGTAACTGTTTAAATACAGGACGATGTTGAATGTTTTGAAAATCCCACACTCAAATTGATCTGAGCAATCTGAATTGATTGAGAAAATTGAAGCCAATAGACACTGTGCTATTACAGATTAGATTTAGGTCCTTTATTTATCATTCTGTCTGACTTCGATTTTTCTCAGTCTAGATAGAGCCAAATATAATTCAACTTCCTATGCTCAACATTTCACATTAAATTAAATAAACCCTATTTGCCTTTGATCTCTTTTTCCCAATAAGTATGCGCACAGCTGCCCAGTCTTGAGCAACAGAAAAAATGTTAGGGTGGCTGAACAGAACTTAGTATGACAAGATTTAACATTTGGACAGCAACACTATCATCACATCTTTCAAGTAAATCTAGTTATTCAAAAGTACTAAGTGATTTTCTGTACTCATTAATTCCTACCATGAAACACAAAGCTGGGACAATTTGGACAATTTAGAGCATTATTCTATTTCCTTTACAAAAAGTATCTTCTCCTGATGAAAAGTTGTACAAAAGATTGATTTTGTAACAGTAAAATAAAAATCACTTTAAAATCAAAAGCTAGTACTGAGTATTGCTGCTCTTTGAGTGATGCCAACACAGTCCTAGACTGGTATCCTGTTTGGAGGAGAAAAATGGATTCTTTTTAAGATCGCATTCTAAATTTTCCATCTTGTTATTTGAATGCTATTGCACTGCTGCAACTGGTTAGCACTGCACATCTGGCTGAATTGTCTTGGACTGGTATTTTCCCTAAACTATTGTGTATGTGTGTGATGGGTTTTTTAAAAAAATACTGTATGCACACTGAAACAATGCCCTATTGCAGAGTGCTACACGCAATAATTAGTGAGAGCATATTTTTTTCCTGATTTTGTTTTCAATGTCAAAAAAGTGCTATTTTTAAAGTAAGCCACCATGAAATTCTAGCCATGCTTTTAAAGTATTTTTCATTTTGGTTTTTTTTGGCTCTTAATCTCATAGGCCCAAACTTCACACTGGAAGTGTTATCTCATAAAAGCTCTAAATTTCAGCAACTTTTACTCTACAGCTACTATTTTAAACTTGCATTTATCAGGAAAAAGAGCATATAACTCAAATATTCTCATAAAAATAGTTTCACAGAAACAAAACAGATAAATGTTCCATTCAGTAAAAGGTCAATTTTTCATAACTTTGGCTACAGAAGCCCTACAATTCAGCCAAATTTGATTCCAAAGCCAAAAGTTTCTACGTCCTGCTGCTACAGACCATCGTATTAAGACTTTGCAAAGTCCATCAGACTAATGTGGGGGCAAAAAGTCAATCTTTTCTCATAAAATTACCAACATGACCAATTATTGTTACTTATAAATACTACCACTTACAACTTTTGCAACTCTTAAGCATTTAAAAAAAAAAAAAAAAAGGATGGAGGAGAGAGGTAAAGCGATATTTCTTCCTTAAAAATAAACAAACACATAAATACCTAAAGCCCTAAAAATGCAAGGTCCTGGTTTGCTTTCTAGTAGAAAGGATCTGGAAAGCCCCTATTTCTGGTCACCTAAGAATTCCCCTGCCATAGGGGAGCTCCCAGCTGATACACAGCCAGCATTACTGTATCCTGCACAGATACCATTTGACACCAGCACAGGATGCATTAGGAGCTGGAAAGAAGTGGCCAGAGCACGTTTTATACTTCTGAAGGCTCCCATGCCTAGATTGCTCTAATTTATACTCAGACTAGCTCTGCCTTATACAAGGCAGTTCTGCAAGGCTAAGCATAAATTCAGTGCAACAGAGAATCTGGATTTAGCTAGATATAAGAGGTCTCTAATGCTAAATCATAAATCAGTCAAGAACACTGAACTTGTTTTTACTGTCCTGTAAGATCTGGGGTAACTCGGAGCCTGGACAAAAGTAATCGGTGTTCAGAGCTGTCATCCTCTGTCTTAACCACCACAATCAGGTGTCTTGGTCTATGCAAGCGCACAAAACCTTGCATGTGTTCTTAACTGTTGGGAACTGTTGTTCTTAACTCTATTGGGAATTCTCATCTGTACATTAATTGCTCATTTTTCATCACAAATGCAAAACATTTGGCTACAGCAGCAGGATTTCCTGACAAAAATGTGCAATTGTGTCTCTTGTGTTTGCCCAACTATATTTGAGACACAAGATTAACTTTCAGCACATTTTCCAAGCAGCAAGCAGAAGAGATTTTGGGTTGACTGAACAGGACATATGAGAAAGAAAGACACTGAGTAGAGTCTCTGTCTTCCTCCACAAGTTTCTATGAAAATGCCAAAAGGAGTTTTGCACCTTTCTTTAAAACACGTCTGGCATGACGCCGGCCAATGCTCCCAAGCCATGTGTAAATTCAGCTCAAGAAACACACTGTATCATTTAGTCTCTGAAGAAAACTGTTCACTATTTCTTGCAATAATGAAAACCTGGCTTCTGGTTTTCCAGATACAGATTTCTGCTACCTAGTAAAATTTGGGCTTTCTGACCTTTGTCAGTTTTATGGATTTTGTAGATACGCAATTTCTGAACATATGTACTGCAGTGATTTTGATCAGTAGTTCCCAAGCTTAGCTCATTTGGTTACCACCATCAGAGGTGGTCACCTTATCTGTGATAAGACTGTCTATGCAAAACTGGAAGCTTCTTGCCAGGCCAGGTACGTGTATAAAAAAGCATGTCTGTTGCCTCCAACCCTCTTCCTGCAAAGTTTCATTCATCAAAGTGGGATCCTCAATTCCATACTTTCACCTACCACTGCACTACATATCTCACCTCACAAACTAGAGCCTCTGTTAAGTGTCCAATCCCTTACTTACCTTTTGACCACACATTGCACCAACACAAAGTAGGGTGACAGTGACTGTAGCCACATCCTCCTACATAAAAAAGCCACCCTGGCTCACCAATCATGCTTTTTGCTGCCTTAACCCTCCTTGATACCTTCCTGAAGCAAGCAATGTCAGCTGTGCAATGCGGGATGGAGCACTTACTGCCAAGTGGATTGCTGCAGCTACATAGAGAAGGAAGTTACAACTGATCAGCAAAAACCTTCTGTGTGGATCTGTTTACCTCATGGCTCAGATAAGTGCTTGTATACAACCACAGTTAACAGCTGCCATCATCACGTACCACTTTAAGTTGGCTTTGTACCACAATTTGGGAATGCCTGCTTTAGACAATAGGCACAAATATGCATCACAGTCACATTTAGATCTGTTCTTTTCTCTTCCTGACAATGTTCTAATTTAAGATCCTAGTTTCACTTAACCAGACATTTTTACTGGAGAGAACTTCATTCCCATATGGCACCTTCAAGGACCACGATTCCTCCAGAAATTTGTATTACATGAGCCAAATTCTACTAACAGTTGTACTGCTAACAGGTCACATACTTGGGGTTTGTCTTTAGACTAATGTTTGTTTAAAAAAGTGAGGAATACATTTTGGATTGTAAATATATTCATTCCAAAAGAACTGTGAAGAGAATAAGGAGAGTCAGATGGAAGAATTTTACCTCTACTTTGTGCTGATTATATAATTTATCAAGAAATTGTTCCACAGGCCTCCAACAGATGCTCTGCTGTTAAAGCCATGAAAAGTCATTCAGGGAGAGGGTAAAGGCCTCGGGGGTGTGGTCCACATGCTTCAGCACATATATCCTCAGTCCTGGCCTGCAGATAGCACATCTGGTCCAGGCATGGACCTGATGCTTGGCCAAAATACAGGCTTACAATAATGCTCCTTTTTTCAGCTTTAATGTAAGCCTGTTTTCTTGCCAAATTCAAATCCTGCCAAAATTTGGCCCAAGATGTTTGCTCAATTGTGCAATATCTTAAGTTTATATCCAACAACTCTTTGCAAAAACAATTGTATCGTGTTTTTAATGTTTACAGGCATTAACAATATTTAATTTTAAGTACAATTTTACTGCTGACACTCTCGTGTTTTACAGTAAATTACCTTAGAGAGGGTTTTTCCATTAGCTCTTAGTGTCACGAGTCCTGCACAGCACACCAAAGCACTGGAGCTAGAGAGACCAGAACTTGGAGGGATGGTTCCATCTAGCAGACAATTCATTCCAGTTGGGTTATTAAGACCAAAATGTTCCTAACAATGAAAAAATAAACAATCTCAGTTTCAAGTACAGACAGGCTCAGGCTTGCAATTATCTGATACTTAGAAAGAGAATCTTTCTGCAGAGTTGCTGGAACCAAAGACCTGCTTCTGGTATCTCCAAAATAAAGCAAAATTTTCATTCTATTCCTTAAGAACAAAGCCAATGGCAGGGCTTCAGCCAAAGGTATGTCTGCAATTCCTGTACACAAACATATATGAGCTGACAGAACTGTACCCCAAGCAGAATTCAGTATGGGCTAAACGCCCAAGAATTTACCAAGCTTCGTGGGTGGGTTTTGCAGCAACTGGCTCTGCTCTGAGCTGCTGTGGTGACAGTACCAGAAGTTACCAATCATTTTATACCCTACTCCTGTCTTTTTCTCCACAGCTCCTCACTTAAGGCATCCTGAAGAGCGTAAGGTCCACTTTATGCTTCACTTCTAGTGCTGGCATGTGGTATTAGGGAGCCACATCATGCTGATGAGGACCTAGTAGCCACGCAGCTGTATTCAAGGCCAGATACTCCTACCTCCTGAAGCACCCACAATGGTACTTGATGGATGTTATGCTTCAGGAGGCACAAAGACATACCTACCAGCAGTGACAGTCTCTGTCATGCTATTTTTAGAATAAGGTTTAAAATATTTTTATCTACATGATAGATATCACAGATAATATATTTAATCCAGAAGTCATAAATCTTTGCGTACATACTGTTTTAATTATACTCTTTAGTTGCTTTGTCTTTTTATTTATAATCACTTTAATATAAATTTCTTTCTGGTGTTAGTTTGAAATAAACATTCAGTACTTATTAAAAAATCATTGAATGTATACAGGAAATATATGAATAGCTACATTCTGATAGAGCTTTATATGTCAATAAATGATGTTGCAATGTCAATAATCAGAAAAAATGGCAGTGTTTCCATAAAGAAATGCCCACCTTCAAAAGATTCCTACTACTTTTCCTGAAACAACTTCAACCATAAATACCAACGGTAGAGATCAGCAAACACAGAGAGCCCCCTTTAATGACTTCTACCATCACTTCAAATTATTAAATTCCCCTTTCTACAAATATAAGGCAATTCATACCTGAAATACTATTGCTGCCCATGCCCCTTCATGAAGAACACTAGACAGGCTTGTTCAAAAACAGAAAATGCTTTAGTAACCAGAAACTGATCCACAGTTTCTGGATTGTCTTGAATGTGAATCAGACTTGCAAACTTATCACGCGATGTTTAAATAGAAAACGTACTTCAGTTTCAAAAATGAAAATGGACTTTGCCAAGTTCTGCAATAGTTCTGTCCCAAAAGGATAGCATGTTCAACTTAATATAAACAGATTATCCCGCTGGACCCTCTGAGTACTTGTATTTCAGTGTTTCTTAAGTCTGTAACATTTATGCTTATTTTCTGCCAGGGCTAGAGTCTGCAAACCTGCTTTGCAAATTAACCTTCAAGTATAAAAGCTTGTCCTTAGGAAACAAATCTCAGTAGCAGACTGCAAAATAAATAAAGTCAATTGGTCATGCTAGCCTTAATATAAGAAAGGATATATTGTAAAGAAACCTAATCTATATCTCTACAGTCAATGCAATTTAAATGCCTGTGTTACTGAGCAATACAAAATTGAAAATACTCATGTTACTGCAAACGTAAGTAATTTATTGGGGTCTAAACATAGGGGCAGTGGTCTGTTTAGGAACTGTGGCTTGTAATAAAGTGATTTGTGGCACTGATTGTTCCAAATACTGTATTTTGAAGACTCTGGTGGCAGGTTTGAAGCAGGGTTTGTTGGCTGTCTGCAGTCCTTATCTATTGGATCATCCTCTGGGGCAACCTAAATGGCCTATCCTGCAGCAAACTTCATGCGCTTTAGAAAGTACATTTACCCATAATTTTGGCTGGCTGTGGTGACCTGTTTCTGACCTAGCCATCACTGTTTATCCCATCTGCTCTTCCAGAAATATCACTGGATTGACACAGACCTGAGAAGTCACCATGTTTCTTCCTCAAAGGGCCATGAATCACCTGCAAACAGCAGGTGAGATTTATAGGAAGCCTCATCTGTGAGTTCAGGCTGCCTCCCAGGACAACACTGACGATCAGCAGCACTTGGTTTCACAAGCAATTCAGTCTTCAAGTCAGTCTGGAGACAGGCTAGCTCACAAAAGAGAAGATAATGCTCAAATGAGCAGACAAGAAAATGTCTGTCTGTTCAGTGTTCCTGCCTTTACTGTAAGTGTGCTGTTTCCTGCGTAGCTGCGCTCTTAACTTGGGAAATTTTGAAAATACCATTCAAATTCCACGTACTGAAAATCTGGATAAGTAATGGTTCTTACTGGAATATTTCTTCTGCACGCTGTTCGCTTTTTACATTTTCTTTTGCCACTGTGTAAGTCAGCTTCACTCAGTTCTTATGCACAAGTTGTAGGTTTCCAGCATTAATGGAAATTAATGTTTTTTAAAATGTTTCCATAAGAAGAAAAGGACTAAAATATGATCTTTGTGTTCTGACAAGACAAGCCTCCAAACCTTTTTAAAAGCAAATTTTAATCAGATGATTTCATTGGAAAGCATTCTTTTTAACTTCAAAATACTGATATGTGATCTTGATAATGAGTTTGATCATGACTTTACTAAGTAAGTAATTATTTGCTATTGTGATTTATGTAATAAAAATAAAAATACAGCTCTGCAAATATTTTAAAATAAACCCACTCTTGTCTCCTTTTCAAATTTTAACATCAAAACACTTACCTGTATGTCAAGAAAAGCTATAGAATGCAGGAAAGTATTTTGAGGATGAATAGATTACGCTTGTCATATTTTACTTCTACATTAATTTCATAAGTTAAACGGATTTGGCTTACCTGAATACCCTTCAGTCCACACAGGAAGTAGTTATGCCACTGAGGTTTGGTTTTGTTAATCTGAATGTTATTAACACTAGTACTGAAATCCCTGCAAAAATAGAAAAACCTTGAGGCTTTAACTTGTCAGTAAACTTAGTTTGAAAAAACATGGCTTATTAGTGCCACCTGCTGATGAACAAAAACATTTCGATGTTAATTTTTTTCAGTGCAATGTTTTTCAGGGGTTTTCGCACAAATCTTCTTTATTAATGAATTCTATAGGGATAGTTTACATGGAAGCATAAGAATTTTTCCTTAAGTTATAGAAGTCATTAAATAAATTCAGAAATTAAACTGCTTTTGGCATTTGTAATTAAGGCAGCATGCCTTCCATCACATGCGTGTATGTTCTCTTGATCTCTTAGGGAAGTGAAAATCTAAATAATTGTATCTGTCAAACCTAGAATAGAGATAAATACACTTCAGGCTCTCTGGTAATCCCAGCTGAGGAATTCCTCTTCATTACCTTTGCTCTGAATGGCACTTCACTAAAGCAGGCCTACTGCTGCAAAATTATATTATGTCTTTTACAAGATATTATGAAAATAATTTAGTATAAAATAGTTTATCAATTTCTTTCCGGATAATTCGGATAATGGTTTTCCTCCTCCATCGTCATTTCAAATAATAAAAATGGTAAGCCTGAATGTTCCTAAAGAAATTAATGCTACAGATAAGTCTTGTCAAAATGGGCATGGAGTGACGTGCAGATGCCCCAGAGGAGCATGTGTTGATCACCAAGATGTGCAGATTGTTTAGAAGTCTACACTATTGAATGCCCATTAATTTCATCTACCTGTTGTCATTACAGCAGATGCCCAACACAGAAAGAGGAAAGAATGTCAAGAAAAGCTAACAAAAATTGTTCAAAAGTTGCAGGCGAAGCTGTGTTTTTACAAGGCAAGGTCTGCCAAACAATGTGAACAGAGGCAGCTGAACTCCCTGGAAATATTTAGGTTTAATGGGAATAAAAAAACTTTCAAGAAACTATACAGCAGTAGACAGCCTGCAACTAAGTGGATGGAATTTTTTGTTCTTACACTAGTCCCAGTCCGTATCTATAAACTATGTAGGTTAGTGATGTGCTGGTTTTATTTTTATCCAAAATAATATCACTAGTTAATACTTGTAATGAATACCAGTGTGAAGGTGTTTTTAATGATAAAGTATTCCTGCTACCTATGGAGAAACAGTTATACTAATATAAAGCATCTTTAAAATAATATAATTGTCTTCAAATGAAGGCTGACAATTTCACTTTATCTGGGGCAATGAAAGGCTGCAATTTTTGTGCTATGCAACCCTCAAACCCAACAATCAATGTAAAAATGGACCCACAATCCTGCCTGCTCTTCATACGGTCTAATGGTAGCTATGCTGCAGTGAGCTACTCCACTTGTATTACCAGTCTACAACCAATTCCTAGCTCTATGTTACGTGACAGATTTCACACTTTAAGTATCAACTTAGAATTGCCATTTTGTCAGTTATACATTCAATTTCAACATTCAATACAGTGCAGAAATATCAAAGTGTATAGTTTAACATAGAAGTTGCTGGTGTTCAATCTGAACTTTCAAAATAGTGCCACTTACAGGCCTTTATCAACATTGCAGCATCAAAGAATTGTACAAAGTTAGTGTCAGAAATTACTGGGATTTGTAGAGCAACACAAAAGATCGGAAAGGGAGTATTGAGAATACAATACAAGTAAAGTTTGAGAATAGCTGGAAATTCTTCCAATTTGAGATTCATGTGTATTTAGAACAATCTTCCAGAGAATACAACATCACTTTGCTTATGGGTTTTGAATATAGTATAAAAAACAGAAGTACTTATCAAATAGAAAATACTTGTCGAAAGTAATGAAGATTACAAAAATCCTGTGTTTGCTTATGCTTGTATTCTACAATAATCCTAAATTATTATTGTAAAAAAGCAAGGTTGATAGAAATCAATGTGTAAAAGTGATTACTAGAAAGGAAATTTGAAGTCCTC
>NW_009648559.1:2945525-2952354 GCF_000708025.1 Charadrius vociferus
TTCGTAATTCTTTTTATACAATCAGACAAAGTAAAACTTCAATGAACAAGAAGACATATACTATGATCATATTTACTGGTTCTCAAGATAAATGAAAATAATTACTTCCTAAAATGTATTTTGCTCATTTATGCAATCTTCTAGCATAGAAAATGAAAGAAAAATTGGCTTTGTATTTGGCAGGTTTCATACGGACGTAATTCGTACAAACACAGAATGTGGGACTGTCAAGATCCCCAGAATCCTGAAGTCTATTTTTGTGTTATCACATTCAATTTGTTATAAAAACCAATTCCTAAATGCCCAAGCTTTATCTTAAACCAGTGAATCTCCAGTCTTGGCTTTGATCTTCCCACTGGAAGGCAGCTTAAGAGAAGAACTTTATAATAAAATAAAATAAAAAATTGGGAAAAACATCCATAAAGTAAAAATACTCTGATATAATCTGTTCCAGCCTGTTTTAAAGGATTCTTGAGAAAGCTTGCCCCTCCTCCAAGGCTAGATATAAGCATTCCAATTCTTCTCTATAATTAAAAGAGGTGAGCTTTTTGAGTAACGTGAAAAAAAACATGACTGAGGTGTTTTTTACTGCTTGAATAGTAATTAATCCTTATTTTTGGGAGACAAATTTGGCTCTTTCTCACAGATCTTCATTGTCTTGTCAATCTGTTAGTTTATCTGTTCGAGTCCTCTGTAAAAAAAAAAATAATCTGATTTTTTAAAAAAATATTTTCAGGTTTTGCCACGAGATGGGAACCAATTGATAATTACCATCCTCTGGTATTTCTGAAGGCATTTTGAGAAGCATCACATCAGGTATTCTCTGTACACATACTTCTCAATTACGAAGATTTTATGTGAAGAGGAGGTATCGGGAGCTTCAAAAGACTGTAACTTTTGAATACTGTTTTAGCCCAAATAATATAAAAGGCATCAGTTGGGATATTTATGATGAAAAACACAAAGGTGTTTCTTCCTGCAATCTGTTCTCTGTCCTGTTTTTCCTAAAAGTTAACATGAACTATCAGGGTGGAAGAGGGCTACAGAACTGTTACACATTTTACCAGTTCACAAAACAAGAATGAAATAGGAAATAGCGATTCTACAGAGGCTTATGGTTAGTCCTTGTTTGCCAAAGGCCTATCTATATATATATATATGCATTCACCACAGGCATAAATCTACCAGTGCAGCAGGCTGGGAAAAAAAGATATACTGTCAACAGTTTTGTTATGTGGTGTAACATTCAAAGTGTTGAAAAGTATTTCTTTGTTATGAAATTACGGGCATGTTTTAGCTTTGTTTTTAAGCAACAGTGTCTCAACAAAAGAGAGATGCTTAATGCCGTATTCTGAGGCCTCTTCTTGGTTTATGGTTTAAAACATATGATTTCAAACTGAAACCAAGGCAGATATAAAAATATAGTGACTGTGTATGCAATTTGAATTCAAAGGCTGTAATTCTAGATTTGGTAGTAACTGTATGTACCTTAGGAGAAGGCCATTTCAATTGCAATGTAATGTGCCAAAGCTTAAAGACCAAGTAAAAATGTTTACCTTTTGGTTATTGCTTTATTTAGTATCCATTGTAACAACTTTTCCTAATCAAAGCTATTATAATTCTGGAACCATCGTCTCTTGTAGAATGGTTTTACAATACAGCTTAAGCCCTGTCGGAGGTTGCTATTAAAGAAAGGGAAAAGTCCCACTCACGTCTTCCATTTCCTTTCCCCCTGCTCACCACCACGTGTTCCCACTGTTTACCCCAGGTCAGCTTTAGTGCTGAGTGCATGGCAATTGAATTCACTAAAATGAGAGAAAATTAACCAGGCAAAAAATGGGTGAATACTGCACTTCAACATCAGACAAGTACTACACCTGGTAAAAGGCAGAGGGTGGATAAACGTTAGAAGCACGGACAGGGAGACTAAGCGTAAAAGAAGCAAACTCTTAATTCAGCCCAGCTACAATGTGAAAACATACTCCACAAAGTGTGTGAAAAATATTTGAGCATTTATATTTACGATGGAAGTAAAAATTCCTTTCAACTGCTTTAGTCACAGGCAGCAGCTCAGAATGTGTTTTTATAACAAACTGAGCTTTAAGCAGGAATATATGCTTAAATAGTTCCCACTTTTGGCAATATGTTCCTGTCCTTGTCCTGCCATATTCTGTGCTTAAACCAATGACTTAATAAAAATGGTTCAAACTAGGCTTGTGCTGATTCTGATTTTTGCAAAATGCCCACAAAAGTTCATGTGGATGAGTGACCTGATCTGAACTACCATGCAACCACACAAATATCAGCCTGTTACAAGGAAAGAGGCAGAAAAATGTGGCTGAAGTTGAAAAGAATGGGAGAATTATTTCCCTATGTTCAGCACTTGTGGGACCATAGCTGGAATACTGCGTCCAGTTTTGGCATTTCCCAATACAAAAAAGACATTGGCAAACTGCAGGGAGTCCTGCAGAAGGCCATCAAGATGGTTACAAGGGATCTCCAGAGGTCCCTTCCAACCTAAATTAGTCTATGATTCTGTGAACGAGCAGCTGTGGAGGAAGTTGAAGAGAGGGACTACAGATTGAGCCAGGATTGTTGCTAAAGCTGTTGTGTTGTGAAAATACAGCCCCAGGTTCTCCAGAGCAGGGGAGTGTTAGCTTACATATGCAGTAATTGGTTACAAAACATTTCACTCCTTTCTCCAGGAGAAACTGAACTGCTGCCAATTGTGGGGATTACATCAAGAAAGATGAGCTAAAGGAAGGGAAGACGGGATTGCACTTCTAGAAAGATTGAAAAATCATAGGCCTCACAAAAGAAATCTGAACAAACAGGTGGGAGACAGAAGCAGCTAACCTATTGCTCTAAACTCGTATGCACAGCATACAGTCAATGGGATTCCATCTGCTTACATTATTCATTTTACAGAATTAAATTCTATATTACAATGGAAGTTTCTCAGATCTCTGAAAAGTTAACCCGTACTGCAATTGCATAAAGAGGTTTATAAAAATTAGTAAATAAACAAAGTAATTACTTACAAGTACAAAGAATTGGTGTTTGCCAGTTGCACAACCTGGGTTTTTACAGGTTCTACTGCAATCAGTATATCTTGTTCTATAGCCATAGGGAGCACAGCATAACCACAGTAGTCTATATGTTCTCCTACCAAATAAACAGACAATTAAAATATTTTGGAATAATTCTTTCTAGAATAGCAGTAACAGGACTTCTACAAGGGTTGTGTGGTTTACTGCACAAGACAATCTGTACCATCTCAACTCTTATTTGGGGTGCATGTCCTTCATTTCATATTACTGCATAAAAATTTTGTTCTTTCTTTAGTGATTTTATCTATTGCATCTGTTTATAAATCTCCATGTTTTAACATTGGTTTATAAAAATTAAAAAAAACACTACATAGATTATTGTCCAGCAATGAGAACTGCCATATTATTTGTACCCTGTTGTGACAGTACAAAAAATTAAGTTAAATTAATCACATTTAACTGATGGCTGGAAGAGATAAAGGCAGCACATGACTCCTCATTATGTGATTTTCTCTGCTCATGTGGGTGATTCATTAGCCACTAGATAAGGCTTGTGGTGGAATTTTATTTTTTTTTTAATAAAATTGCTGGACCTTTTTCCAAGAAGATAATAATGATATTTAAATAATCATTAATACAGTTATATACAATACATAAAGTAACATTCAAATAGAAAATCTATGTAGTAAATACCTTCTCTTGGGAACAATTCCCAGCTAGCATATGCTGTCTATTTAACCTATATGATATGTTCACACAATACCAAGATCAAAATTATCATTAATTGCACAATGGACTAAGTAATTTTTAAACCTCTGTTTTGCAGGATCCTTTTACTTACAAAAAAATAGTTAATTTAATTTGTGCATGCACTGTTCATCAACTACTTAAGATTAAATTTCCAAAGCCTTTCAAAAGAATGGTATCCAACCTTAAGCTGGCAGGTTACTCCAATTTTCAAAACCATCACTACTGTGTATAACTGTTTTTTTTAAAAACTGATATTTGAGTGTATAGTTGTTTATAATGAGGTGTAGTAAAAGCTAGTAAAGTATTATAGTCTTTTCCATTTATCACAAGCAACTTCTCTGAAAAAAATAAAGACCAACATTATTTTGATTCTGTTTTAAACTACTAGGCTTCCATGATGGCAGAGAAAATAACAGATTAGTTTTTCTCTTTTACCTATTAAGTTGACTCGCCCTGGTGCACGAACATAAAACTTGGGAGCTGATCCAAATTTTGATATAAACATCTCCTTCAGCTTCTGCAATCTGAAAGGCAGGATGGAAACATTTAGAAGGACTATATTTGCATAAAAGGCAGGAATTCTATGGTCTTGGTGAAATTTGATTGAACTTTTTGAGGTACATGGAGTTTTCTCCGTTACATCAGGAGCAACATTAAGCTGCTTATTTTTGCTCTTCACATAGCATTGACTGTGAGAGAGAAGACTCCATTTACAGTATTCTAAGAAATGTGTCTGTTTAGTTGAAAATGACAGACAGAGCCTTATTTTAAGTCCTCTGTCTAGGCTGATTCTAGACAGAAGCAGGGAAGGTAGCTGCCTGGCCTCCACCTACCTCTCTTATAGTCACAGCTCTGTAACACTGTTTGCCATTCAGGAAGAATAGGGCAGTGTGGACCAATGGCTTGTCTGTGGCACTGGGATTTGTCACACACACAGAGGTACTCCCTTCAGAGTCAGATCTGACTGCACCAGGCCTAAGCAAATGCATTTTCTTCTAAGTTTTGCCTTTTTCTAATCCCACACTACTTCATTTCTGTACAAATGCGTATACAGAGAACTAAAATTCCAAACCTCAGACTATCCCTGCAACTTATTTAGACAGTATTTACTCTACAGGTTTACAGCAACAGTTCCCAGAACGTTCCTCAGGTTTTCCATTCGGAGGTGCTAGATATGCCACTGAAAGTTCCAACGCAAAGAAAAACTGGGTGTATTGCTTTATTTCCTAAGACTGTAAAAGTACCTAGCTTCCACCCTGTGTTTGCAAAGTTGGGATGTTTTACTGTGTCATGCAGGAAAAGTGGACAAACAAGAAGAGATTAAGCCATTATCTTAGTGAGGCATAAGAAATTGGATACTGATTCGCTTCAAAACTACCTTAAAGCAATTTAGCTTGCACACTAACCCATTAACTTTCATTAATGTAAGCAACAGACTAAAATGGTGAAAAAGCAGTAAGAATACATGGAAAATAATCTTTAAAATGGGACTTACAATATCTTACCGGTATACCCTGTTGGCTTTAAAGCATGTAGCCAATTTATTTTTTTTGTTTTCAGTCTATTAACAAAAATCCAGTAACAGGAACCCTGTGTGGTTCTACATATAGTCTAAAACTAGAACTGGAAGCCTAGTTAATGCAAAGCGTAAGTAAGGAGACAGCAATGAGAAACAGATGTTACAAAATTTCACAGTCAATTATTTAGTTTGTACTTCTTTGTAAAAACTGTGTTACTGTCCAACTACATACATTCAAATGTTTTGTAAGATTTCTTTAGATGGAAAGCTAGAAAATATTATTTGTTGTGATTTTTTTTAACAGATCTTTCAGTACTTTTCCGTCTTGCTGCCCAGTAACAAAGCCGTATGAGGTCCCCATATAATTTCCCCTTCTTATAATCTCCCCTAGTATTGACTAGTTTATCACTCTTCCAATTAGCAGAAGCAATTTCTGCCATTGCATTGTACAATCCCTTTTCTAGATCACATTAATAATATTACAGTCCATGGGGGAATCTGTTGGCAGAATTCTAGGTGTTAACTTTATTCCTTTTTGTGTCAGTATTTAGAATGCTGCTTTGTTTCACAGATATTTTTACAGTGGTGTTGGTACCAAGAGACTAAGAACAAACAGAGCAGTCATAGGGGCATGTTTATCTAAGTGCTGATTGATCTCTTTTTTTAATGTGGGTTTTACAAGCAGCCCTGATGAAAGGCTATTTACAGGCTTTGGCCTTGATGTTGCAACATGCATGCTGCATTTTAAGCACCTACATCAAAGATGATTGTCAGAAGTGTTAAGCAAAGGCATCCCTCACAACTTCACACGTCCCAGTCTGGAAATACTAGGGACTTGTCCTTTCCACATGACTTACACTGAAACACAGTGCAGTCTTACACAAGCAACAAAAGTTTAAAAAAGCTATCCTTCTCCAGTGGTAACACAGGTAAAAAGGTTCGTTTGAACTGTTTGTGCGTTCTACTTCCACACACTGAGTGCAGCCCTGTGGGGAAAGAGCACGCGTTGGCACGTGCCGTGGGCATACCAACGCATGGCCAGGCCTATGCTGTTCCGCGGAGCCCCACGGGCTTTTCTTTTATGGCCAGAAGGACAAGAAGATAAGCAGTACCCCCAGAATTCTGGAAAAAGAAAAATCTTTAGGAGGAAAGATGAACGGACGCCCGGGCCGCAGGGAGTGGGGTTCGGTGGAGGCGCAGGAGGGGCCGGTGACCAGGAGGCGGCCGCAGGGCCGCTCTGCCAGGCCAGGCCCGCTTGCCGGCGGGCAAATAGAAGTAGGCCCAGGCCCATGTGGGAGCATAGCTGCTCCCGGGGCTGCACAGCATCCAAGCGTCGCGCTGTTTGGGTGGAGACGAAGTACCGCAAGCCAAAACCCGCTCAACCCCTGGCACCGGGGCACGGGGACAGACCGCCCCACCTGTCCTCCCACCTCCCCTCTCCGCCTGCAGACCTCCCACCTCTGCATAAACGGCGGCGGGCGCCCCCTGGCGGGGTCCCCCCGCGGGGACA
>NW_009648559.1:2952770-2953787 GCF_000708025.1 Charadrius vociferus
CGGGAAAGCGCTGAGGCGGCGGCGCGCGCCCCGCGGGCTGTGGGGCCGCTCTGCCTTCGGCGCCTCGCTCGCCACGCTCCCGGCGTGACAGGAAAGCCGCTGCGGCGCGTGAGGGAAATGGCTTTTCCCCCCTCCTTCATTCCTGACAGAATTTAGTTGGCAACAGAGAAACTTCAAAAACTGCCCACGGCCCTGTGGGGTGGAAGTCACCCCCGGCGCTGTGCGTTGGGCCAGTGCCCTTTCTCCGGCAAAATGCACAATAAATTGGCAGTGCGATCCCCTACGGCTTTTTTTTTTCTTTCCTCTTGTTTTTTTCTGGTGTGTGGTTCTGCCAGCTTCCCTCAGACATGCAGTCTCACAGCTCCCGTTTACCCCCCAAGATCAATGGCTGCAGTTCCTTTGAGGAACTGAGTTTTTCAACTGTGTTTACAAGTTCCCTCGCTCATTGTTACTGTCTGTTTTCCTGTATATCTTAAAGCCCCTAATAATCAGCTCGTGAAGCTTTTGAGTGCTTGGACTGAGAAAAACATAGTAACGTGGTAATTTCATTGTGGATTAATCTGTATTTCTGAGGTAAAACTTTTCCCCTGATTAGTAGGTTGGCAGAATAGAAACCCTTTTTTGTAAAGAAGTAGTCATAGAAGAAAAAAAAAGAAAAACAAAACCTGTCAGGAACCACACCACCACAGACACGTGAATAGTGCAAATTCTTGGAGGCTGAGAGAACCACGGGCCCTGTGGAGACTGGCCAGGGAAAAGCTTGTCTGTCCGGTGGTTTTGCCTCGCTCAAGTTGAAGGCAGCAGCAGCAATTACTGTGTAAAAATCTTTAGAAAGCCAGCGTTTCTTACTGCGTAAGCCTTTCAACTCTGCTGCTACGTTATTACTCGCTGGCGGTAAAGGCAGCCCATGTCAACGCTCCAGCAGCACGGCGTGAGCCAAACGCCCCGGGGGAAGGCCGGGGCGCCGCCGCCAGCCTCAGCGAGCGGCCGGGGCCGTTTGAACTTCCATTCCGGGCC
>NW_009648559.1:2954443-2984505 GCF_000708025.1 Charadrius vociferus
TGTTGCTGTCGGAGCAGGCCCCGCCGGGCGCCCTGCCACCTCTCCGCGGGAAAAACAGGCCAACTTCGGCTCCGGGAAGTTAGCTAGGCCCCGGGCCGGCCCCCTCGGGCCCAGCCAGCCGGCGCCCCCGTTTGCCTTCCACAGGGGTCAGGGGGAGGGGAGGGCCCCGGCGCCCTGCCTCTGTCCCTGCTGCTGCCTCTGGCCGGAGTGTCGGGCGCGAAGGGAAAGCCATAAAATTGCCTGCCCGCCCCCCTCGCCCCCGGCTGCCAGAGGTCCGGGGGGTGTGTGTGTCATTCGTGGGCTTGCGAGAGCGTCAAACTGAGGGAAAAGTGGGGGGAAGAGAAAGGGGAGTGAGGAAAAATGGCCACACAGCCGGTTTCTGATAGAACCTGCCAAGGATGTACCCATTTTTAACTTTTTGCCTTTCTGGTCTTAGCGAGCTGCTTGCCCCTTTTCCGTTGTTTTTTTTTTGTTAGGTTTTGGTTTTGGTTTTTTTTGGGGGGGGGAGGGGTGCCTTTGGTTTTTGTTGTTGTTGTTTGTTTTTTTAAATTGCAGGGTTTGGGGTTTTTAATGTTATACCCAGTTACGTTTTATCATCGGGTCTTGTTCTAATCTTTTACAGTTAGAAGAGTACTGTTTGCAGTTAGCAACAGACCAATTTATCGGGGGACAATTGGTAATATTGGATTGTTTTATGTAACAAATCTCCTTTAAATTATTAAAACTTTTTTTTTTTTAATGAAACCATCTTGGGGGAGGTTAGTAAACTAAATAGCTGTCATATTTGAAACAAAATATGTTTTCTGTGCTGTGTGATTAGTTGTAATTCTTTTGCCATTATCGTATGTTTGAGCTTGAGGTTTGTTTGATTGTGGTTTTGCTTTTCTGAACTTTGCATAGGTTTTTAGAACAGAGAGAGACTTAAAAAAAAAAAAATCTGTGTATGGTTGAGGCTTGAGAGTCGGTATTTCATTAATTTCAGCTAAACCTGTTTTTACAGTACTGCAATTTCACTGAAAAACCACAGACACTTGCTTCTGGAAGACTTGCTTTCTAACAAATTATTTGATAATCACTGCTACTTAGGAATTCACTTGAAAGACTTTTCTGACTTTATCTGAAATAGTTTCTGCTCAGTTTTTGTTATGAGCTGCTCAGAATGGCTGGATGACATTGGATATAGAATAAAAGCATCTGGTTTTGGTTTTGAGTTTTTTAAATTCACGTAGGAGTGCTTGTTTGACATTCATTGTCATCTTAACCTTATGAGCTGCTTGTATCAGTATTCCAGGAACTGTTAGTCTTCCATTCAAGTCCATGAATGAATTCACAAACAAGCTTTCTGAAGGAAATACCCTGAGAATATTAAAAATATTTTGTTGATCCAGTTTGTTCCAAAATCGATTTCCATTCATTTCCATTAACACTGAAATCCATGTCTTGATTTAAAATACTGTGTTTATGTTTCCATGTGATACAGTCAAAGGAATACTAAACAGAGCAGAATTCATGTTGAATATCCATAATGTGAGAACTGGACATGTAAAGAAACCAGTGGAATTACATTTTTCTATCTTTAAATGTGGTTGTCTACATATAAATTTGAGTAAGAGTGCAACTCTAAGCTCACAATGTGTTATGTCAGTTTTCACCAAGAATAATTGCTGGTCTAACGCTTATTGGTTTTCCTGTGTTTCTTTTTTTTCTGAAGTACTTTCTTTCTCCTTGGAAAAACCTTCCTGAAACTTCTTGCTTGTAGCAAATTTCAGCCCCCGACTGTAGTTACTTTTCCTGGAACATTCTCATCATCATTAATTAACACTAGCCCAGACCTTTCCAAAACTTAAAAATACTGCTGGTAATAATTAGGAGTGTGTTATCTTTTTCTTTTCAGTGTATAACTTCCATGTAAAGCCTCAAATAATACTTCATCTACATCTTTAAATGAAACAGTTTGTTAAATTTAATTTGGATTTATAACTGATGAAAAAAAAAAACAAACCCAGAATTTAAGAATAAAGGTATTCCAGCCATTCTAGTTTCAGCATTCTTGGACTAACAAACTATGATTAGATGGTTTTAGGTGTGCTTGAAACTATAATTGCAAGGTTCCACAAAATTATTTTGGAAAATAGTTAAGGGCCCTGAAGACAGGGCCCGATTTCTTCCTTTCATGTTGATATAAATCTAGTTAAATTAAGAGAAGACTATGAGGAGATGCGTAGTCCTCAAGTTCCGTGTAAAGGCTGCCGCAGAAGGGTTTGAAATAATAAAAAAAAAATGTTTACAAGACAAAATACTCAGATAAGTACATAATTAAAAATAAAAGAGCACATGTGAGTGGTGGTGAATTTTTTTTTTTTTAAAGGAATAGGAGGAGAGGCAAAAATTACAGAAACAGTTAATGAAAGAAGAAATAGCTATTTTGTCAAAATACAGTGTTGTGAAACTACATTCAGATCTCCGAGGGTAGCTACTAGCATAAAAATAGTAGTTAAAAGAAGACTCCCAAAAAAGTTTTCATTTTGTCAGCTTTTATTAGAAGTGATTATGGCTGTTCCACTTTAAATGTGCTCTTGACCTGCTGGTTATGTAGAACCAGTTACATTTCCTTAAGTATGCAAATGTTTCACACTTGAACTGAAATGCGAACAGATATCCTGAAGGCCCAGATTTGGATTTTTGTATAATTAGAGTAATTACCACACTGTGAAACAACTGAAGACTACTCACTTTACAGATCATAGTTGACTGTTTCTGCTTAGTTTTTCATTGGGTTAAAAGTCAATGTTTTGCATGTAAATGACTTCAGCTGCTCCTATAGAAGTTATGTGTTGGGAGTCTTGACATCAGGAGAAGATTTCATTTATATTTGTGGGTGAACGGACCTAGATTCACAGTTTGCAAGTAATGTACAGTGACAGCCTTGATTATAACATGGATTATTCCACTTTATGCTTCAATGAACAGAATAATGTTTACTGGTCATTATGAAAACAACTCAATTTTAATTTCTAGTTTGGTGCTGTTAGATGCCTTCTATGATTTCAGTCCAGGTTTCTTTTTACTAGTTTCAGCTTGAGGGTGGATAAGTAGAAAGAGAGAAAGACCATTGTAAATTCCATTTTTCTTTTCTGTCTCAGACAAAAAGCTATGTTTAGAATTGACTTTGAGACTAGGCTCAGCCTTTCTTCAGCAATTGATTCTTCCAGGCACAATGACAACACATTGACAGTTGTCGTAATACATCTACTTGATTTTTTTGTTTTGTTTTAAATAAATAAGGAATTTGTCTGCAGTGTTCTTAATGACACATCGTACTGTGTTCTGAAATTCAACTTCAAAATTAATCTGGGGAAAGGATAGACAAATCTGTTTGCTGAGCAGATTGTCTTGTTACGGAGTTGTATTGTTTCAGTGCCTTCAGTAGAAGAGTTGTGTACAGTTCCAATGAACAGCCAGCAGTTTGCACCCCCACGAGATGGCTACAGGTTCACGAGGACTGGCATGGCTCAGATATGTGGAGCATACCTTCAGATTATTGAGGGTTTCCCTTTTCAGGCTGTGTTGACATTAGGTAGTCTTACTTTTTATTTCAAGCTGTCAGGAAGGCAGCTTAGTAAATGTGAATTGGTTTGCTCTATCTTTCCAACAAGAAGAAATATCCTCCATTTCAGAAGGAATTTCTCTAGGTAACCAAACTTGATAAGCAATCTCATCAGTAGACAGGGAAATTTTCCGACCTTATATTGTTGCGTTTTTAATAGATACAGTTGAAATTTCATGCAGATATTGTCACCTCTTCCCAACTCTTTATATTTCAGTATTCTTTTTAAAAAAATACATGTATGTATTGCAAACAAAAAAGTGATGATGCTGCAAAAATAGAACTAAGGAAGTACCAAATCAAGCAGATGCACTTTACCCTCTTCTGTTTCTTTGTTATGTTTAATTACATTAGTATGTGATTTTTTTAAAAAAAAAAAGTGAGTTTCAGAGGACATGGGATGTAGTGTTCCCTCAATTAATTACTGTTTTATATTTTATATGGATTCATTGTGTGTCCTGATATTTTAATATTTATTCTCCTCAGACTCATCTTTAAACACAGAATTAATATATTTGGGGCTTATTTCACTCATTACCATAATGTCTCAGAAGGAAGTATTGAGGCAAAAAGCATGGGAATAATTAGTCAGTAAATTCTTTCCATCTGAACATGGACAAGTGTCAGTAAGTTCTGGGGGTTTGGGGTTTTTGGGTGGGGTTTTTTTTTTGAGTTATTTAGCACTGTTCAGACCAGAGCTCCCCAGGATCTGATATGCAGTTGGATGTTAAACAGAAGTAAATTAGATCTAAGTTATGCTAAAAACTGGACTTTTAGAAAAAGGATGCCTGTAACTATAGGAGAGCTCTGTGATAGAAGTAGAAAGAAAAGGCACTTCTTTTCCATACTCTTTATGTGTCATAACACCATTCTTTTCTTTCTGCAGTCTCCTGTCTTGTTTCTATGCATCTTCCAACTTCTACTAAAAAAAATAAAACAAAGGCAGAGCACTGTCTTTCCATGGAACTGTACTGACCCTGTTGCAAATTGCTGGCTTCACAGACTTCTTATTCCTGGTGTCACCCTGGTGTGAGCCAGCAGGCACTAGATGACTTGCAGAGTTAGTGACTAGGAGCAGAAGAGCAGAGAGACCTGGAACGTGGAAAAGAAAACCAGGACTCCCAATGTATGGTTGAGTGGTTGCAGACTTCTTACACAAATCACACTTTTTTTTTTTTTTTTTTTTTTCAGTCTCACGGTTTGTCTCTGTTCTTTTCCTACTTACTCTTTTGCATTCCAGTCTGATTGCTTTCTTTATATTCATGTGCCCTGGATACCAGTGTCAAATGCACACAGGAACTGTTATTTACTTTTTGTCCTGGTGCCTGGGGGCCAGTGGTCCTGAAAGGAGGTTGTAGGGAGGTGGGTTTCTTCTCCCAAGTGACAACATAGGAGAAGAGGAAACAGCCTCAAGTTGCCAGGGGAGGTTTAGATTGGATATTGGGAAAAATTTCTTTGCAAAAGGGTTGTCAAGCACTGGAACAGGCTGCTTAGGGAAGTGGTTGAGAGACCATACCTGGAGGTATTTAAAAGACGTATAGGTGTGGTGATCAGGGACATGGTTTAGTGGTGGACTTGGCAGTGTTGGACTTGATCTTAAAAGTCTTTTCCAACCTTAACAATTCTATGATTCTAAGAGCAAATGCAAAGAAAGTTGTACTTAGTGATGGGATGGAGTTCGGTTGGTCACTTGCAGCCACTGCATATAAGCTATGTGAAAATAGTGCGTGTTTATTGTAGATTAAACGTTCAAGAAATTTAGCTGGCAAGCTAATATATTAATATATTGAGGAGTTATTTTCTTCTTTTTTTTTTTTTTTTCAGTTGGCCTCATTTGGGCATTTTTTGTTGTTTTTTTTTTAAAAAAAACACAACAAACAAGCTGTGCCCCGCTTCCCCCAAACCCACATCACTAGTGCTTTTGCAAAATATCAGGTCTTTGCTCCAAATCCTGGAGTTAGCAGACATCCTAAATGCCATGGTTATGAAACAAAGTTAGCTAAGTAAAATCAAATTTGTACCAGACTTATTCTCAGAAACAATTGCATTTCATAAAACAAGAATGGTTTGAGTCAGTCCAATGGTTGAAATTTGGTAAAATTACCAGCAATTGAAAATTGACAGTAATAAGTATTGCTAACAATGTCCTTGAAGGATAAATTTCTACAGAAATAGAACTCTTTGTATTGTGTCTTTTGTCTGGAAAGTTATCCTCTGTATAGCTACTTTCCCTTTTTTTTGAAAAAGGTTTGCAAAATAGGAGTTCGGTTCCCATACAGCCAGTCTGATACACAGAGAAGCAAAAGTCGAGATTATCACTCCACTTCCTACGTAGAGGTTAGGGAAGTGCTTTAGGAAAGAGAGGAGACAAGAAAATTAGTAGCTTTAACAAAATATTTATATCTTTGTTTTTGTATGTGTTTAACTTTCCCAGGTTAATGAGCCACTTTAATCTGGTAGGATACCACAGACATACCAGTAAATGTCACTGATATAGTGTTACGGTCTCCAAGTTCATGTACCTTATTCTGTCTGTGAGGAGAGGTGCCATGCTTCAAGAATTCTGTATAATCTCTCGAGACCACATTGACTACAGTTTTCTGAAACTACAGCTGGTTTTCTTGCCCTCCCTGGTCACCTGCTCCTCTGCTATAGCTCACCAGCCCCAGCACTGCCTCTGTGTAAGCATTGGGCTGCTCTCTCAACCCAAGCAGGACCAGCCATCATCAAGGACTCGTAGAGCATAAAATGCTGAATTGCTGCAGTGAAGGAGGAAGGGGATGCTAGGACCAGAAATGAACGGGGGGGTTGAGGAGTGCTGGATGCTCTTAACCTGCCTTTGCTGCTGGAGAAGCTGCAAATGGATCCATGCCCTAGAAAGGATGATTAAAGCTGACTGGGGTGAATTGTATTCTCCGTGTGTTCATTTTAGAAGCTGAGGCTTAATGTTTTAAAGCTGTTTACTAGATGAAATGAATTTTGTGAAAACTTAATACATAATGTAATAAAGACTTGTAAATTAAATTTGTTCCTTGGTACTAATTTAACTTATATTGCAACTATTTGAAAGAACTATGTCCCAGACAGAATAAGCTCCATCAGAGGTTTTCTCTCCATAACAGCTGAGATAGTGTGGTAATCTTTCTTCCCCCAAAAAGTGATGTGATGAGATTAGATTGTTTATGACTGACTACATTCAGAACATGCAGATTTTCAAGTGAGCAATGCTTAAATAATGTCTTAACATTTTTTTTAACCACATTTTTTTTTAAAGATGTATCAGGGCTTTCTGATTTCATGAGTAATAATAAAAAAAAAAACCACTTAATTGTTTTGAGCCTCTCAGGAAGGGAGAAAGAAATGGGTTTCAAAGATCAGTTCTGCATACTCAGGCTTCTCTTGGTTTTGTTTGTACTGATAGCGTTGATCTTCATTTAAAAAATATCACCAAGATCTTAAAAAACATTCTTATGCCTAATGTCAGCTGGAGCTAAAGTATAGCACACAGGTGCTTTTATATCTTGAAGTTATAATTAAGGATGTTCTTTACTATGCAGAATATTAGGTCGAGATGGTATAGTAGAGATTTTTAGAGCTATGTAGAAATCCTTTTTGTAAACCTGATATTCTGCCTAAGTTTTGTGCACTTTTATATTAGTACTGCATTGTTTGACGCAACAAACTTTCTACCTATAATGGTTGAGTTGGGGAAGTTGTTCAGACAGGAAGGAAAGATGTTAAAAATGAGGGTGAGGAAAGGTTAGGCATTTGGTATCTGAATTTATTGTTAAAAGAACTTTTCTGTTTTCAGTAGTAGGTAGGAAATGCATCTTTTTCTTAGTTTGAACTTCGAGGAGACAGCTTCACACTTTTCCTTTCCTCCTTTTTTCCTTTTGCTTTTGGCAAAAGCTCAATGTTCCCACATTCATACCATACTGCACTAAGCCATCTCTGCATCAAAAGAAGATAGAGTGCTTGTCCTTCTGAATTGATCAGCACTGGCATAATTAGCATCGATGCTTAAATTAAGATGCAGTATTTATGTGGCTGATTTTTTTTTTTTTTTTCTTTTGATTGTCTACAGGTTCACGGCATCATGTCATACTTAGTTCATGGTTTTAAAGCTTTCTTCACAGCCATTAAGTCTAAATATGTCTTTTAAAGTAAGCACCTTACAATACCTTTTCCGGAATTAGGAAAGCCCTGTCTCCCTTAGAGCTTTGAAATCTGTACTGGCATCCTAAATGGAAGGGACATCTTCCACTAAACCAGGTTGCTCAAAGCCCCAT
The DNA here is from genome assembly GCF_000708025.1 of Charadrius vociferus. Lineage (NCBI taxonomy): Eukaryota > Metazoa > Chordata > Aves > Charadriiformes > Charadriidae > Charadrius > Charadrius vociferus. The sequence continues at coordinate 2,962,340 of NW_009648559.1, forward strand.
CCAGCCTGGCCTTGAACACGTCCAGGGATGGGGCATCCACAGCTTCTCTGGGCAACCTCTGCCAGTGTCTCGCCACCCTCAGAGTGAAAAATTTCTTCTTAATATCTAATCTGAATCTAAAAAAAATAAAGCTGTGAGAACATAAAACACTACCTTTCATGCATTTCAAAGTGATTCCATTAGAAAAAAATGATCTCTGGACTTAACACTTATTCTTTATTATTGTCATGAAAATTGCTTTATGGGATATTTAGGTAGCATTGAGAAAAATGATCTGAAAAAATGCTTCCTGCATGAGTCCCCACCCAGAATCACTGCCAGAGCTAAGATGGAAATTCAGATGTTTCTGGCTCTAGGCTAACAGAGCACATTGCTTCCTAAAAGGAATTCATTAAGTTTGCTCTCTTTTTATCTTTACAAATAGATACTTCTGCCAAAAATATTCCTCATTGTTCAAGTTTAGTATAAACAAGACATCAGCTGATTACACATATCTTAAATGCTATGTTGTTTAAGCTTTGGCAGCCGGTATCTTCATAAGGTCACAGCTGTTGACATCATGTGCGTGGTCTTGTAGCTGCTCCATTGATGTTAGATCAATAGGGTAAAGAATTTACAAAAACAGGCTAACCAAAATGAAAGTCTGCCCAGTGAAATAAGACACTTGCTTCTTGTTTTCTTTGCAGTTTTGAGTATTAATTTTTATAGTTCTCTGGGAATTCAGAAAACGGGTTTGTGGAATTCACTAGCCTTTTGAGTCCATTGATTCTCACTACATATTAATATTTGGTGGGAGTATAAATAAATACGCATGTGAGCAACTTGCCTATGTGTGGCGAGTAGAAACATTAGCAGGTTGAAGGATAAATGTCTCAAGGACCATGTTTAATAAAATGTGGGCCAGCTGTGAGCTTCCATAATTAATTTTTCCATTAGAACTTCAGAAAACTCAAACTTTGAAAGATTTGCTTGCACTGTAGGGAAGAGAGAGCTAATTTAAAACTTCTCTTTTGCCTCATGTATTTTTTATTCCTTCCCATGGTTTTGAAGGAGCCCACTAATATTAGCAGTATACGAATGGACAAAAGAATAAACGTGCCTGATGAAGAAGTACAGTAAAAAAGAAATGCCAACTTAAAGAAGGGCACGTGTGCATTGTTTATATTGTTGCAAGGGAGGGTTGCTCTGATGACAGTAACTTTGAGATTTAAACAGGTTCTGTTAAACAGTTCATCTCCCAATAGCTCAGCACTCTGTTGAGAGAAGTTGGCTTGAAAATGCAGAGGTGTGAAATATCTTTGACTCCTGTAAACCTCAAATGAAATTATTATTTGACTTTTGTTAGGTTTTTTGTAATTCAGGTGTGCAACATTGTTCTTCATCAAAAGAAGATAAAATACTTAGGTTTTTTTCATCATAAAAAGCATCAGAGTACTTTTTTTTTCTTTAATGAAATAATAATTGATAGAAGTAAATTCTTCAATTTGTTTGGTGCTAGTGTACATGATAGGTAAATATTTGATTAAATTATTATGCTTATGCCCCACCCCACCTTCTTTGGCAGTATCTTTAGCATTTTCTCAATCATCTCCTGCTTCTCAGCACAGAAGCAGCTGGTGTTATCGTCATTATTCTTTCAATTTCCTTAGACAAGTATGAATCGTTACGGCATAAAAAGGCAGATTAGAGAGAGATTCATGGAAGCATCTTATATCCTCTATTGCTGAATCATTACTTGTGCAGCAACTCAGGCTCTTTTCTGTGGATGGCACAGGTCATATAATAGAGTGCCTTTTAGAGGACTAGTGGCCAGTATGTTTTCTCCCCCATACAGAAATGACATATGCCATTAGGCATCTGTCCTTAAACACCAAAATTGGCAGAATTTTAATAATACAGTCTGTACTTGTCATAAAGGGGAAGTTGGTAGAGCTATGAGTTCATTAGTCTGGAAAGAACGCTGTTGACAGGCAAGTGCTGGTGGATGGTGAGGCTGACCTAGTAATGGGAGATTGCTGTTGCATGCTCTAAAACTGAAGATTTTTCCGTTAGTATACAAGTATTCTGTGTCAGTTTGAGCAATATGTCTTACTATATTTTATCTATTTTCAGCAGAATATTAGATGATCTGGACCTTTCTTTTTTTCTCTGATTTTTATTTGCTTTTTTTCTTTTTTCCTTAAAATGTAGGAATATTCTGAGGACAGCAATTCTGAACCAAATGTGGATCTGGAAAATCAATACTACAATTCTAAAGCTTTGAAGGAAGATGATCCCAAAGCGGCATTAAGCAGTTTTCAGAAGGTTTTCTGTCTTTATATATGTTTTTATATTCATTCACATATTAAAATATTTGCTTACCATTTGAGTTCTTTTCAGGAATTTTAAGAGTAATGCTTATATTTTAACTTATTAATGTGCTAAGTTTATCATTGGGTGATTTAGGCTCCTGGCTGACTGCCTTTCAGGATCGTTCTTAGGGAGCATAAATAGGACGTGGAATAGTCCTATTTTATCGCAGAACTGGGGTTTTAATCTTCAGGATTTACTAAGTTAATTAAAGAGTCCTGAGTGTATTTTCATGTGTCAACTATAGAAGGTAGATCCATTTGTTCTTTAAAATGAAATGGCATTTTCCCCAGTGTCTTACGTAATGTAAGTGACACAGAGTTTCTTTCCTTCATGTCAGTTTTAGATTTTTAATGTTTGTACACTGCCACCAGAAAGCAATATGTTAGATGTAACTTACAAAAGAAAAAATAGATTTTGCATCTCTTGGCATAGTTATAGTGTGTAACAGTATTATATACATGACTTGAAAGAAACTTTCTAAAATTTTTACTGACAAAACATTCCCTTAACTGTGTTACATTAAAGCCTAGAAGCCTTTCTGATATGTGAAGAAACTGTAGTAATTCAGAAGTGTAAATTTTTGACTAATTTCGTCAAGGGGTGGGTTGAATCAGTTTTGCAGGCGGTGTTAGAACTTTTTTGTGTATGTGTATTTATGGAGTGGCATTAAAGTTTATTGTTTGGTGTTAGATAGCAACAACAAAAAAAATCTATAAATAACAATTCATCCTCCCTACATCAGCAAAGCTGTGAAAACTACTAAGATACATATCCCTCACTGACTTTCTCAATAATATCAGGGAAGGGTAAAATTGAAGAACAGGGCAGAGTGAACCATTATTGTGCAAGGAACAAAGTGGGGGGGAAAAGGCATGTATGGGATATGTACATTTTAAACAAGATGCAAATCCATTTATGTTTGAATAAAACTTTTATAAATACTGTTTAAAAATTTTTTCTATTTCAGGTTTTGGAGCTCGAAGGTGAAAAAGGAGAATGGGGGTTCAAAGCTCTGAAACAGATGATTAAAATAAACTTTAAATTGGTAGGAGTTACAGCTATCACTTCAGAGTAATGGCATAAATATGTATTTGATCCAGAGATCTTAAGTTATTATTCTAATTTATGGCTATGACACCTAAATCTGCCAGAACTTGTCTTTTGCAGCCTTTAATGGCTACTACAGACATGGCAGGGAAGTTATGTGGTGGTTGCAAGTCAAAGGCAAAATGATGCAAAATAGCTGCTGTAGTCAGCTGATACTCTCTGAGAGTCTGAGGCTCAGTCCTTGCTGTCCTGAGGTATCATACTGAAACTGGTAATGTTTCGATATATATGTACTTCCCCAGAACAAACCAGTGAAAAAATTTATATGCTGCATATGGAACTATTCCGAATAGTTGTATAGCCAACTCTGTTTTCTTCACTGAGATAAGTATTTTAAATGTCTATTCCATGCAGTCTTGCTGAAGCTATTCCTGATTCTGCTGCTTACGAATAAAGTGGTGATGTAAAAGTTCCTAAAAGCAACCACTACTGCATAGTCTTTCTGTTATGCTTTCTTTTCTGCATGTGCATCTGCAAGATGTACAGGTTGTAATAATTAAAACAAAAATTATACCATAATTTTGTTTTTCTTTTAGACTAACTTTCCTGAAATGATGAACAGATATAAACAGCTATTGACCTACATACGGAGTGCAGTTACAAGGAATTATTCTGAAAAATCCATCAATTCTATTCTTGATTATATCTCTACTTCCAAGCAGGTTAGATCATCAGTTCTTTCATCTTCATGGTTTTCCTTTTTGCATTTTTAGCCATGGACTTTTTTGTGTATGGTAGTCCATTGGTTCGGGATTTTTTGATCTTAATAGGAACATTTGCAGTAATAATTTTTGTCATATTGTTAAAATATATTTCCCACATTTAATGGGTTCTATCAACACATAACTTTTCAGAAATTTGTCTTTTTTTGGCAATATTTACCTGGGATTTCTATGCTAATAAGTAAAGTAATTTTTTTTTTCTAGCATAGTAGCTACACGCTAAGTGCCTTCTCAAATATAATTTGTAATTAAACAACTTTTTTTTTTAATTTATTTTGTGGGGAGAGAGGAAGCTTTGAAAAACTTTGCAATGAAGCGTTGGTGTTAAATACTGCCTGTCTTTGAGTGTACTGTGCAAGCTAGGTACATGTTCGTAGATACACAGCCCAGCTCCTTTTCTTTTGTGGTGTTGTAAAGCTTTACAGAGATCAGAAAGCTCCCCTAACTGAGTACCTGGAAGTAGCGCCCGCATATGGAGGATTACTGGTCTACAGCGATGACTCCTCTGTCATTATCACAATCCTACCTATCCTGCCACTTATAAGAAATCAAAGTTTAATAGTTGAATGATGGTTTACTTTTAAGGTCTAAAGGATTGTCTTAGACGATATCTTGTTGGCAGAGGTCGGTGTGTTTGGTCTAAATGCAGTTGGAGCCAGACCTGGAGGGACAATCTGGAACTCTTATCTTGATGTATAGCCACAGATCTGTTATCCCCAAAAGAACAATGTCCTTAAATAATGCTAATGCATTCTCTGTAGAACCTTTGTTAAAGGCCTTACTCAGCACTTTGATTTCCATTTTGGATGTTGTATTTTTGGGTTTTATGCAAGCAAACAGTTTGATGTGCTCAAGGGCTTTCTTCCACACAGCATTGATAGTATAGAAAGGAGAAAGCGTCTTTTCCTTTGACGATTTCTCTCTTTTTGTAAATCGTATTTTCTTTTTGATCTGTAAATTATTTTTGGTTTTCTTCTTTTAAGTAGGAGCAATGTTGCCTGTTACTGTTTGTCTTTTGTTACACAACACAAGAATTTTATTACTTGGTTATGTAAGATGGGCTTGTATAAGGTAGCTTTCATTTTTCACTACCATGATAGATGGTTGCAAATCTTAGAATGTGAATATTTTTTCATTATATCTATTTCATATAAGAAAAGCAAGTGTACTTTCGTTACTTTAGAAGCTCTTTACAATTTAAAAGCAGACATTCAATAAGATGCAGATATCTTATTTTGAAGTTCAAGCATGCACTTTTAGTTTGTTCAGATTGACTTTATTAACAGGTACAAATTTGCTGTTTACAATTATAGAATTCTGATTTTTTATGTCAGATGGATTTGCTTCAGGAATTCTATGAAACAACACTTGAAGCTCTGAAAGATGCTAAGAATGATAGATTGTGGTTTAAGACAAACACAAAGGTAAAATACATAACTTACTGATTTTTGCTTTTGTTTGTGACACCTTCAGCTAACGCTTATAAATTATAATTGTGAAATCTTAATAGACCTTAGTACTTCAACTTTTTTTTCATTACAGCTTGGCAAATTATATTTAGAACGAGAAGAATATGGAAAGTTACAAAAGATTTTGCGTCAGCTGCATCAGTCATGCCAGGTACCTTTGCATTCTAAATCACTGTATCTTAGTAGACAACATTGATTTTTTTTATTTTATTTTTTCTTCACGTCTGTTGTTGGCCTTTGAGGCATGTTGCTGAGCTTTAGTATAGAGGGAAGAAATACTGTGCCTGCTTTAATGTGTTATCTGTTCGATAACATAAACAAAAAATATGTTTTTAAGAAGTGTTTTATTCCTTGCTTAAAGATGATTTTAAAAAAATTATTCTGACCTGCTGATTAAATTTCAGTGCAGGTGCAAAGATGAGAAGCACATACAAATATTCTCTAACACATAGACATTTATTTTAAAATATAGTGAATGTTCCAAGTGAGCTTTACTCAAAACTGAAAGTACAGTTGCTACTTTCCCATTTGGAAGGGGGAAAAAACCAAATTAGTCGTGCAGCCTGCTCTGCTTGTTTGTGTCCCCTTTTCCTCCAGCATGGAAAACAGGTTACAAGTATCTGGGAAATGCTTGTTATAGGCAGCAGAAGAGTTGTATGTATTATCTTTATACATGTATGTGTGTCAGTCATTGCATTTATATACTGAGAAAGTGGTTTAAGGAAAGAGGAAAAGAATAAAGGGCAAAGTTCTGAAAGTTGTTATAAAGAAAATATTTAATTAAAAACATTGACTTTATTTAAAAAGGCCTTCAAAAATTGGCCTGTGTTAAGTTCTTTGAGTATATGTTTTGTGTTAATAGTTATATCAAAATTTTAGTGTTAGGAGTATCCTTATTTCTGACAGAAAATTACTGAGAATATTTGGTAATAATTTTTTTTACTAGTATAAAACTGAAATCGCTGTTCTCTTGAAATTTCACAGTATTTATTACTTAATCTATCCTAGACTGATGATGGGGAAGATGATCTAAAAAAAGGTACTCAACTATTGGAAATCTATGCTTTGGAAATTCAAATGTATACAGCACAGAAGAATAACAAAAAACTTAAAGCACTATATGAACAGTCATTGCACATCAAGTCAGCCATTCCTCATCCACTGATCATGGGAGTTATCAGAGGCAAGTTAGTCTTGAATTTTTCATTTAACTTCTGTTGCATAGATTAGTTTTATGAAAATCTGATAACTAATGTTTTTTTCAAGGTCCAACTATAAAGACAAAGGATCCTGTAGATTCAAAGGCAGACAAACCATATGTGAATAAAGGACTACACATGCAGCGGCTACAGTCTCACCATTTAATGTTTGCCTCCTGTAAGACTTCAGCTCTGCTGTTCTGGTGCCTAAGCACCAGATGCACTGGTCAGAAGGGGAGTTCAGTTAGCTACATATACTGTAGGAGAGAAGCAATAGAATAACAAGAGGAAGACTTGAGCTGTTTGACACCATGGCAGGCAACAAAGGATAAATGCAAAGGCATTTGCAAAGGATAAAAATAAAGCCTTGACAGGACGGCAAGCGGAAGGGACTGGTATTTCTGCAATCCCCTTTTGCAAATTTGTGCTTGATGTCTCGCCTTGCTAAAATTCATCAGGAACTGAAGAGCTTTAAAAAATACTATTCGTTATATTTAATGATGAATTATAGTGGAAGCACACCATGTCTCTTGGAAAAAAAAGACTTTCTCCAGAATACTGCTGTGCATTCCCTCTTCCCCTAGTGTAGACACTTGCACAGACAATCAGGCATCAATGGGTACTTCAGAAATAAAAGGGGATATAGAGTATTTCTCAATTTTTCTATGTGGTTTTGCTCAACAGACTGGGAAAATTCCATAAATGTAGGAAGCTCGTTGCCTTTGAAATGGAGCTAAATCCCATAATAGTTTTTACAGTATTTTAACATAAGGTTAAATAATTATTGGCTGTGAGGATTAGTGTTCTTTTAGATTTATCGTGTGGGTTGGGTTTTGTTTTTTCTTCTTTGGAATGGGTTTCTTCAAATGACAATGCTGTATGTGAAGGCCCTAATGCTCTTTTTTCCCTAGTGATTTCAGAGAATGAAAAGACTCCTGAAAATATTTCAATAATCTATTTAGAAATAGCGTGGAACTTCTGAGTACAATTATTGTAGTCAGCAACAAGCACGCAGTGTTCCTTTTCTCTTCATCTGTGTTTTCTTTTCAGAATGTGGAGGCAAAATGCACTTAAGAGAAGGAGAGTTTGAAAAGGCACATACTGATTTTTTTGAAGCATTCAAGAATTATGATGAATCAGGGAGCCCCAGAAGAACCACTTGCTTAAAATACTTGGTCTTAGCAAACATGCTTATGAAATCGGGAATAAATCCGTTTGACTCTCAGGAGGTACTTTTTTTTTCTCGCCCCCCCCCAACTCACCCCCCCCCCCCCCCCCCCCCCCCTTCTTGTCTGAATCAGTAGAGAAATTGTCCAAAAGATGCAAATGGAAAATAATATTTAAAATCTAAACATGCATATTGTGCTTTCTGTTCTGTGTAGGCTAAACCATACAAAAATGATCCAGAGATTCTAGCAATGACAAATTTAGTAAGGTAAGATTTTCATTTTTCTGGAGAAGAGAACAAAAAATAAAAAGATACAGTGTCCAAACCAGAAGTGAAGTGGCTTTTCTCTGCACAGCTAACACAGTTATTTCATAAATATTGGGCAAATATTTGTAGACTGTTTTTCTGAAGAAAATTCTATTTACTATGACATACCAAAGTATTTATACTATACCAGGTACAGAAGCATGCTGTTGTCTTCTACTGTGGTGAATTTCTTATGTAGTGGCAAAAACCTCATTTCTTCCCTTAAATAAAGTTGTCCCACCTTGTATTGCAACTGGGCCTTAGGGTTTGGCTGATTATATTTGAGAAACTGAGATGATTGACACCAAATACCAAAGCCAATAGAATAATTGGATGCATGGATATCTCATGATTACTAAAGGAATTTTGTAATTCAGGACTACAAAACTGAACTCTCAAGTGATCTCCCCTATCCTTCAAACATGTGAAAATCAAAAGAATGCTTCATTACTTCTTGGAGGCAACTGTGGTGTGAGAACTTTTAGGGTATTAAAATCATCAGGCAAAATAAGTTGAAGTGAGGCAGTTTTAGTATACTGTGCTGTGAAGCTAACCTGTGCCATCCACTTTCTCCTGCTTTTGCTTTATCAAGTAAAAAAAATGAACAACGTGTAGGAAAACTTGTCCCACCTTTTCATTATGTAGGAAGGAATGCCTGCTCAGGTTTGGAAATACAGAGTTGATCTCAAGTTGGAACAAACCTGATACTGCTCTGGTGCTGCACCATTGTATGCATACAAATTGTTTCTGAAAGTGAGGATGTTCAACCATTATTGACATAATGATGAATAAATGATTTGGCAGTTTATTAAGGGACTATTTCTGATAATTCTACTTTAGATGTTTCTACTTCACTGTCATTGTTTCATGTGAATTTGAGGCAGAAGGAACTCCAGATGACCTTACTGAATCTGATTTTATTAATTTTTCTAATTTATATCTTTTTATCTTGACATTTGCGTATAAGTGCTTCTTTAAAATTAATAATGCAATTAAAGCAGTGTAGATAAGAAATATGCATAAGATAAAATCAATTATGTTTTTAATTCTTCCTATAGTCTACATTGGGAACTCGAATGTTTTACATACAGTAAAAAAGAGACTACTGGAATAAACAATAAAATGTACTTAACTGAAATTCCTTTTAATTGTGAAGTAAAATTTAGTGGTTTCATGTGTGCATTCCACTCGTATAACTCCATGTATAAACTTCTCAAGTTCCACCTTAAACTTAACTGGCCTTTTTCTTGCCCATTTTAGTGATAATAAAGGATGGGGGGTTTTGACCATTTTAAAAACAATTTGAAAATGTACAGAGACTACGATGGAAAAATAGATGATATTTTTTAAAATATTTGATGGTTAGTATTAAACAGAAATTGAAAGCATGTATTGAACACTATGTTTTTCAGATAAAGTAAAAGGTCTTGTTTCAATGGTTACAGCTCTTACCTTTAAATGATGCTGTGGTGCCACTACTGAACAATAGGTGTTTAAATCCACCTTCTTCTTGTAATCCTTTCTCAGATAACAAGATTGACTAGTTAAACAATATATACACTAAAAATAAGCTATAAATAAAAATATAAAAATTATATTATGCCAGAATTATTGATGGTTAATCCTGGAAGTCGGGATTTCTTCCATCTTCCAGTATTTTTAGAATTCAGCTTAAGATGGACATTCTAGAAACAGTAACAGCCTTCTACGCTCTTTTTAGCTTTTATTTGTTCCATAAAATAAGGCTCCATGAAGCCAAAATTGAGGTAATGATACTTTTCAAAATTGGCTATTTTTAGGGTCTAGGCTTTTTTAAAGAATAACTTAAAGTACAAAGGTTTTGAAACTAGAGTGCACTTGTGGAATAACTAAATACTCATACTAAACTTCTGTAAATGCTACTAAAATTGAAATAGGAGAAATGCTATTTCTGCTGCATCTCATCTTTAAATAGTTTTTCCTTATAAAGGTTCTCAATATAATTATTTGTGACCAACACTGAATACAGTGGGTTTTTTAGAAGTTGTAGAACGAAGTCTTACAAGTCTGTTTTTTAAAAAACAATAATTCGGTCTCTTGGTTTTTTCTGAAGTGCCTATCAGAATAACGACATCACTGAATTTGAGAAGATTCTGAAAACAAATCATAGCAACATCATGGACGATCCCTTCATAAGGGAGCACATTGAAGGTATTTTTGCAGGCTATCTTAATCCTTTTTTTTTTTTTTTTTCCCCCCTCCTCCCCCCCCCCCCCCGGTTTATTTTTCTTCTTGGCATAATGAGAGTTCTTTTGTAATTACTCTTGGACGATACCCTTACTGTTTCCAAGTTCTTTAGAAATTGGTCAAGGCCAACATGCATCCAGGCATGTAGAATGACTGTGAAGAATTGCAGGAATGATGAAGAAAGCTCTAGCAAGAGTGGATAGTCTGAGACAATATCTACAGTAGTGTTAGGCACTGAATATTTTTTCCATTGGAAAGATGAAATGAGGGTAACCCTTACTTGTAAAGGTTGTTTGTGTCAGTCTCAACAGTTAGATGTTTGCTAGTTTATAAGTTAAATTTTTTAAAGACAAAATATGTAGACAATGTAATGAAGGTTGCATTAATAAACGTGTAGTAATAAAATATATAATAAGATACATAATGTATCTAATGTAAGTTGAAAACAATGTTTGGATTTATTGTACCTATACTTAATAAAACAGGGGAACACACTAACACAGGCCTATCCATTCCATTAACATGATGAAATAAAGTTACCCCCTGCATTTGTCATGTATCTGAGAATTTAAAAGTCTCTTCGCCTAGTAAGTGTCCAGTTTTTCGGATAACTACTGTTTTCATCAAGAATAGGGCTTACTGTGGCATTGCAAGGTCATTTAGCTGGATAGTTACATGAAAGAAAAGAGTTAAATCCAGAGACCTGGTTTTCTTACGCTTCTTGTTTGTAAAAGAGAACATGGCAAACAGCAGGGGAAACTAAATATAACCCCTCTACTGCTGTTACACGTCGACTACTGGTAAGCTTCAAAGTCTTGTAGGGAGACTCTAAGATTAGAGGGATGGATGCTTAAGGAAGAAAGTATGACAGAAGTGGAAAGCAAGAGAAGGAGGACAGTTGAATCAAAGGAGTGATGAGAATCTGAGTTTCACCCCCTATATGATAATAGTCTGCTGGTGATATGCGGGGGCAAAAAAGACCTTCTCGTCTTTTTCACTCAGTAGGGATACAGAATGTGTTTGTGGTTATAATGTTTACATACCTTGCCTGATTGTTTTACGCTCCTTTAGTTTTATTGAGATACATAACCTGGTCTTCAGTATTATTTTTCATTATATAAACAGTCCTTGAGTAACTAGTTAAGTAAAAATGGATCTAGCTCTTTTTCTGTTAATTTACAATTGTAATTTATGCTTTGATTTTATCCAAATTTTCTTTAGTAATGTAAAAATTTCTAAAACAATGGCTGTACCTTCTTCTCTAATAAAAATCACTCACTTCATGCAGACTCTGTTTTATACTTCTTCAATTCCTCATCATAATTATACCATTAGGCCCTGATCTTTTAACTTAAAATGTGAATATTTCTCATGAAGTTAAATGCACGCAGACTTAAGTTTCAGAGCCTTAAAAATACCTCTTCTCACTTTTGTACAAGGCAAGCATTCTAGCCATAAATTAGAGGGGCAGACATACCGTGCAAGAATCTGTATGATTTACCCAGTTAGTTTGAATAATTTAAATTTTTATCGGGGAATACGTTTTGCTCCATGTCTAAACAGTTTTTAACTCTTATCTGTCCATCTTCAGAGTTGCATATTGCTTGGGTCCCTGGAAAAGGAGGATTCTTTTATTTTGCTGTGCTTCCCTACCTCACTGAATTACTACCTTAAAAGATAATGGTATTTAGGCTATCTTTCTAGATGGTGCTGTATTGCATCTTTATTTCAGTACTGTTGTTTTTACAGTATTTATTTCTTCTTCTCTTACAGAGCTTTTGCGAAACATCAGAACACAAGTGCTTATAAAATTAATTAAGCCTTACACAAGAATACATATTCCTTTTATTTCTAAGGTAAGTGTCAGTAGAGCCTTGCATTTGCTTAAGTTAATGATTAATTGTGAATAAAAGCTGTAAAATAAATACAGTGCTTCCAGAAATAGAACATCTAAAATATAATCTAAACCATAAAGCAGTATTGATGCACTGCTGGCAGCTTTACAGTGAAAAAATGTAAATTTCAAAGTGTCGTCCAAATGCTTTTTATAATATGTACTACGATGTACTTGTAAAATATTCAATTACCATATTCTACTTGGTGTAGAAAAGCACTTTTCTGAAGAGAAAATGTGAAATTTGTATAATTCAAAATGTAATTATGAACGTAAATTTTGTGAAGATAAAGATCCAAATTTTAATTCTGTGTGTTCAAAAGATATCTTCGAATGTCTGCATTGTAAGAGTTAGAGAACTGTGGTAGTAGAACAAAATTACTAGAAAACCAGAATCACTGATTTCATTCCCTAGCCTGGAAAGAAAAAAATCAAAACCCAGTGACAATAGATGACTGTTTCTGTCTCCTGCAAGTCTGTGCTTTTTCTTGGAAAAATTCACAGCATTCCAAACTATATGATGAAGTATTAGACATACCTATTTTTATGCTTAAATTCTCTTCAGAACTCTGTGCGCTTTTTTTTTTTTAAGCTAGCCTTAACGTTTGTAGAACTTGCTTGAGCCAGAAGATGCAGTTTGCCCTCTAAATGATTTTGAGTACGGACCCATTCTTTTCCGATAATTACTGTCTTATTTTATTTCCTGGGGGGTTTTGTGGTTGTTTTTTTCCTTTGTGTGTTGTTTTGGGGGTTGGTTGGTTGTTGGTGTTTTTTTTTTTTCAGTAAGTCAGCAAAGGAACTCCTCTTTTGGAGCTTTCCAAATTTTTCTGATTTTTCCAATTTTGCTTTAGCCTCTTCAGCCTTTGCTGAGAGGTTACTAATCTTTTGATCATTGGCGATGTATACTTTGGGTGGAGTTCTTTTGCTGGATAGTTGGTTATTGAATTGACACTTTCTAACAGTAAGAAACAGAAATGAAACCAAATTCTGTATATGAAGATAAAGATTGGAAGGATTTAGTGTTGCAAAACAGTAGCAGCATAATGACTTTTCTGTTTCTTTTAGGAGTTAAACATAGATGTAGCTGATGTGGAAAGCTTGCTTGTGCAGTGCATATTGGATAAGTACGTACTTTATTCTTGATTACTGATCTTTACTTTAAAATGATCAAAGTATACAAGAAGCAGCAAAACAATATTTCTGTGCATTGTGACAATGCTGGTTGATTCTAGAACTGAAAGGTAATGATGCTGACTTTGGATTTGCTTGGCTTATGAGCAGTAAGGTATATTTGTAAGACGTGAACCAAGAAAATTACAGAGAGATTGAGTGGCATGTTTTTACTTTAATTTTTAATTATGTAATAAATTACTTGAATTATTATGAAATTATGAAAATTATTATTCTTAGTAATTGCTGCTTATACACATGTATATTTTCGAGTACATTTTCAAGTTGACAAATTAGGAGTCTGCTCTCCTTGACTGGAAAAACTTAACTACAATTTGTAAAATTTTTTGGGGAGTGTAACTTGTATCTACTAGGAAAATATAATCCATGCATGGGTTTATATTTTAATTTCTTTGACATAAATCTCCATATTTCATGATTCCTTGCCTTTCAAGAACTGTTTACCTTATATTGCTTCAGACCTTATATGTGGGTCATAGCTAGGGAGATAATATATGCATTGCCCAATGAATTACTTCATTTGATTTCCAATCATGTTGACAACTAAATAGGCAGTACTCCCTAGGATAATATATGATAAAAGTGCTGAATTCTGAAATGGACTTTGTGTGTCTTGTGTAAGGCCACCTCTTATTTTACCTCTGATTTCTTGTTAGCTCCTATTTCCATGTGGATTAGCAATTTATAGTTATTTATTTATTTACTTCTAGCACTATACATGGCCGAATTGATCAAGTCAACCAGCTCCTAGAACTGGATCATCAGAAGAGAGGTGGTGCACGGTATACTGCGTTAGATAAATGGACCAACCAACTAAATTCTCTCAACCAGGCTGTAGTCAGCAAGCTGGCCTAACAGAAAACAAGCTTTTACAAACGTACTTAAGGCAACAGTGCAGTGATGTAAACCTTAAAAGAACTGGGAATGGCAAAACTACTGTCGGTTGGTGTGCCCTGAAATTATTGGAGTTATGGCAGAAGTGCTTTTTTGATCAGCTGGTTTGTGTTTTGCTGCTGCATTTATCCCAAGAAAAAAACAGCTTTAATCTCCAGAAGAAAACCAAAATACCACGGGATTTATGCTGTATTGACATCTTGCCCTAAACATACAACATCCTAGTAATTTGTCAAAGGGCAATTAATGACCAGAGAGAAGATTTTTGTCATGATTTTAAATACACTGACACGTTACTGTTGGTTAAATTTAAACATGTTTTACCTGCAGAAATTCTCTCACAGAAATAACCTGCAATAACTTGAAATGCATACCCTTTTGAACACTTCCTTTTCTCATGTATAAATTGAAATGTTTGCTGCATTTTGCAAAATGTCAATTCTCCAAAAATGTGTCCGTATATTTCTGTACCTGCAGTGTAGTAAAGGTTTAGAAGAAACCCCATAATTATAGTGGCATACTGTCACTTAGGTTTCAAGCAGCAAAATAAACAGTGCAGTTCAGAAATTGTACAGTTTGTTTCTTGATGTGCTTTCATTATACTTGATTTTTACTTTTGTTATTTTTAAAAGAAAATAGGTATTACTTCATCCTCACCTCACTTATGAAGGACAATATGGAGATTTTCAGTCTAAACCTTGGTATGCGTGCTGTTGATTTTTCTTCCCCCCACAATTGTTAAACGTAAATACTAAAGAGTTTAAAAGCTGACATCTAGCAGTCTTGCTAACTGACTTTATCTTGCAAGATACCAAACCGTTATCAGTCCTCTCTAGTTGAAGTTGGTGGGTATTTGGCACTTCTCAGGAATATGCTCAGTTTTTATTTTGGTACTGCAAGAATACAGGTTTGCCTGGCAGTACCCTGGGAATAGAAATGCAGACCGTACTTGTTATCTCTCTTTGCCTAATCTGTGGTCTTTTTGACCAAATTCAGTGTATATAAAAAGACACTGTGTGTACAGAGTGGGGACCAAGTACAGTGACCTCAGTAATAATGGAATCTGTTCTGTCCCAAATGTCTGATTGTATTGTAGTCCCTTCAGAGTTGCTATTCAGGTCCTGAAGTCCTACCACATAGTAGGTGCATGCCTTTCATGTCCTAAGATTTTGGGATCATCAGATCCGTTTGAAATACAGAGCTGCAGTGTTGACCACATCAACTTTTCTCCCTGTAGCAGTTTTTTTGGAGCTGACAGAAAAATTCTCTTGCAGCTCTCAGAAATGTAGAAGAAATTTTGTAGGGTCACTTCTTCCATAACTGCAAGTA
This sequence comes from Charadrius vociferus, assembly GCF_000708025.1. NCBI lineage: Eukaryota > Metazoa > Chordata > Aves > Charadriiformes > Charadriidae > Charadrius > Charadrius vociferus. The sequence goes on from NW_009648559.1 coordinate 2,978,197, forward strand.
CTCCATTTTAAAGCTGAGGGTATGGTGTAATGGTGCACAAAGCCGTGCCATGCACAGTCATTGTTATAGTAGAAGGAAAAATATGGATGTAGAGCAATTAACACCACCCCAAAAATACTGAAAAAGCCTAATAAGTGACACGTCCATCACATATGTGCAAGACAGCATGGTAAATCCAGTGTTCTAGGGTAGGATTTAAATTGGTAACGATGCATAATTAAATATGATAAAATTAACTTTCATCTGAAGAATAGTTATGCCCCTCAGAAAATTATTTTGCTCTGCAGTTGTCAAAGCAAGTGATTAATTTTTTTTTCCCTAGTGTTTACACAGTAAGAGTTAATGTGTTGCGTGAGTAGCGTGATGCTGAATCTTGGGTGAGCATTTCACCTTCATTGATGCGTATTTTTACCAATAGGTGTTTCTAATTTATCCACTTACTTAAAATAATATAAAATATGAATATAAATTGAACTTAGTTTTTAAGCAAAGATTTTCTTTCATAAAATCTGTAGATAACATTTACTAAAGAACATTGTTCATATTTTGATTCCTTGTAGTGCTGTGATGTATAACATTGTTTTTACTTTGAAAATTCCACTAAGATCTGGTGATGTGAAATTGAACTTAATAATACTGCACAGTGATTGGGACCCTTATCTGCAGATCCAGAGATTTTACTTTGGATAGCCAGTCTTGCAAGTTTCTCCTTCCCATGGGGACAGTGGCAGCTATTTCAGCATGTTTCCTTCTCTGCCATTTCCTGCTACCTTTGCTGGAACAACTACTCTCTTCTAAAGGAGGGAAAAAAAGAACTGTGCGTAAAGTTAGTATTGCTAAAAAAAAAAAAGTCATCTTGACTTTGTTGGAATTGATGTAACCTTCCCATCCCAGCTATGTCTGTTGGGAAGGCATATTTGGATTTTTTTAAGAAGAAAATGGGAATACTGCAGTAAATCTTGTCCTATCCAGCTAGTCCCCTTGTTTCAGCTTTTTGTTGTGATGGACTAATTATAGTAGGACTAATCCAACTAGTGAAAGACTATATTAATTTGAATAGTGAGGGCTAGCAATGTGGTTTCAGATTGAACAAGTGTCAGAGCCTACCTCTAATAAACTGTTGTATGTTTTGGCATGCTTTAGTTCTTACTCATGCATACAGTGCCTTAGCATCTGTGCTCTAGGCACATAATGAAGATTTATATAATCCCTAAGGGATTCTACCCCTTTTCTGAGTTCTCATAATTCTTAACCTGGAAGATGAGAATTATCTGTGGGGAAATGCGGAGGAGCTGTGTTGTCATACAACTGCAGCAGAAATTGCTAATAGTTGCTATAGCCCAGTTGGTCCCTGGTAGATCTGGCTCTGGTGTCATTTCTACCTCCTCAGGAAAAGTGAACATGCAGTTGAAGGAAAAGGGTGAATTAATTTATGTTGGTTGTTTTTTTTTTTTTTTTTTTTTTTCAAATGACATTATTGCACTGCAGGTTGTTCAAGAAGTGCTAAGCAGCCTCACTGCATTTTCCCGTCTCGGTTCCAATTATTGAATTTCTGCAACTGTCATTAGCTGTCAGAGCCATGCTTTTCACAACTTTTTGGATGTTTATATACACCTTTTGTTGCTGTTGGTACAAGACAAACAGGCACCTTAGCTAGTACCGATAACACTGTCCACAAAAGAACATTTTAATGGCTGTTGGCATCTTATGTAAGATTACAATAACGATTAATCAGCTCTTAAGTTGCTGGCATCTTATGCATTAACACTGAACATCATGCAAATGAAATCTGGAAGGATGTGGGTGCTATGGCTGCATGTGTCTTAGATTTTTTAAATTATTATTTATCAAACATACTTTGGAGGAATGCATTATTTTCTCATCTCAAAGTCCTTCTCTAATGGATTGGATCTGAAGCCATGATGTAGTGAGGATTTCATTTTCCTTTCATTTTAAAGAGGCTTAGAAATAATATTGAACAAAAAAAAAAGAAAACAGAAGAAAGGTAAGGCAGCTGAAACGCACCTGGCAGAATAATACCATGAAGGTATTTGAACTGTAGTCTGTAAATAAACACTGTCATTTTTGTAATTAATCAGAAGCTGTCAGCTGTAAAACACTATGTCTGTATTTGAAGACTGTATTTTCACATTTACCTTTTTTTTTGAGAGGTAGTGAATTAATTTACTTGAGCAGGAACTGTGCATGTACAGATTAAGGGTAAAATGACATCACTCTGGACAGTACCCCTTCCTTTTTCAAAAATACAGCAGTTATTTGAACTAAATTTCCATATATAGATATTAATACTGACTTTAAAAATAAAAGTTTAGCTGTTACTTTATTATTTTCAAAATGCTAAAAAAATGTTTTAGAACCAGATTAGAGAACAAGATAAAATACTACATTACAGCTAGTCATAGTTAAGTGTTAATTAAGATATTGACAGAAAGGATTATCACCGCCTTAAATGCTTCTAAACCTGTGGAAACGTAGATTGCAACCTGCATCTGCGTTATAATAATTGCATATTTAGCACTAAATTTTAGATGTAGTAACTGTAAGCATTACAGCAAGAGTAGAGGCTAATCCCTTCCTGGCCGCGTTACAAGGAGTTGCAAGGCAGAATCTCTGCCGGTTGGCTCTGCTGCCTCTTTGCAGCTGCTCTCGGTGGGAGTGCTGGGCTCACTGGCTGCTGCCAGGTACTAATCCCATGTTGCTATCAGAATCGTGATTCTCAGATTCGTGGACTAGTTCCCAGCTCACCTTCCCACTTTGGTTGCCCGATGTTCCCTGTTGCGTCTGCCCTTAGCTGCCTGTGCAGGATGCTACATGTCATATCTCCCCACATCAGATACAAATGTTTATTTGCCAAGATATACTTTGCTTTCTGTACTTGTCTTTTTCTAGAACCACGCTGAAAAGTTGAGTCCCAGTCCAGTAAAACTCTCATTTTGGAGCATTCCGGCTGCTTGAAGAGGCACTTGCTCCCTGCGGCAGCCTCCAAACCCACCAGAGCTGTTGTGGTGCTGCTGTGGAGCTCAGTCTCAGCCTGCTTAGACCTCGGGGGTGGAGCGGGGTGTTACTGAGCAACCCTTAGTTCATACTTCCATGCTAGTGAGATTAAGCTTATATGGATGTTCAGCCTTCAGTATAAGAAGCTGCCTTGATTTCAGTGAGACGTGCTTTAATCACATGCTTACATGTTTTACAGGACTTTTAACCCACTAGATGTAGATAGAACCTATGTAAGGAGAGAGCGAGAGTAGTCAAACATACGCTGTTAGATTTGCCTGTAAATCTGTGATTTTAATTCCAAATACAGTCCAAGTGCCTTTCCATACTGCTGAGATATTTTGGGTTTGACTCCATTTTTAATTTTTGTGTTGACCTAGATTTTCTTCTTCACTTTGTCGATGTCCTCCATTGTATGCAGGAAGGATATCACCGCTATCCGGCAGATGTAGCAATAAACCCAACAGCTTATTAGCAAAAATCGCAGTCAGCACCCACCAGGTTCAAGCATCATTTTTGCTTCCAAACTGTTCACTTATTTATTCCGTGTTACAATAAAAAAGTAGCAATAATTGTTTACGAACTGCCAGATTTGAGAACTGGACCCTTAGGACTGAATATTCAAAACCAGCTACTGCAATTACCAGTGTGTTTAAATTGAAAAGGGTTTTTTAAAGAAATTTTGGCTTCCTTAAGGACTGGTACACTGTTGAGTTCTCTTACACAACACTGGATCAAGATGATAATGATGATGTAACCAGATACCCTGGCACAGTTCTGATAGCTGTGGATAGAGGATCTAACATAACTGGTTCCGAGTGCTTTGGTATGTTTTTCTTTTTGGTGACAACACAGTTAAATTTTATGGGAGACTTGAGTTCTTTTCACCCGAGTGGCCACTCAGGTCACCCAGCATGACTTTCTGTATTATGTATATTGTATAGATTTATGTAGCTCTGATGTCTATTTAATCACTGCCCAATTTAGATCTTAGAACTTCTTGTTATTGTTGTTTAAGTATGCATAACAGCCCTTTCAAGTGTGAACTTTCTGTTGGTATGTATCTTGGGAACAAAAGAAGGATTTCATAATGAACAGTCTTGCCATAATGAGTCATTATTTTTAAAAATACAGCAACTATCTTAAGCAAATGTCATAATATATATTCTGTGGTCAGCGCCAATTTGGACAAATTAAGCTGCATTCCACACGAAAACGCTGGTGTGCTAATACAAGACGACAATTGTTCTAGTTGTTTCAGTGGGATTTTTTCCACTGTTTTCTGTCCAGTCAGGCAAGTTCTCCCACATCACTTGGGAGATGAAAAGTGACTAGGTTTTAAAGAAGTCAACCTAACTTTGCAGAAATAAGCTTAACGCATTCAACTATGGGGAATAAAATACATTTCACTCAGTAGAGATTTGTTGTTTGATTTGCAGAGATTAAGTTTAGGTGGCTTATTTTATGTTTCGTCATTATTTATCTGTAGATTTACATCTCATATTTAAGTTCATCAATGGCTGATGAAATGCTGTTCCATTGCATCAGCTGAAAGCTCTTGATATAACCAGCTTAACCCCCAGTTTTACTTTCGTGACTTATGTTGAAACAATAAATGTCATTGTGTAAAAGCCCCTGGGAACGTAACATCATAACCTCAAATTAATCTGTGTTACTATCTTGAAGTGGCTTCCTAGGGTTATGAACACTTGTGTTAGTTCTGCTGACCATTTAATTTTGTCAAGAAAAGTGCTGAGATACAGAAGTGCATACAAAGCGTACAACTGCTGCAGTTAGGATGAGGTTTCTGCATCAATTGGGGTGCTGCAGCAGTCCTCCTGTTCTCTTAATTTGTAGTAAAACACTGTCCTCACTGAAGTTAATAGAAATCCTATAGTTAAATTTAATTGGGCTTACAGCTTCACTCTCTTCCATATGATCTGAGACCTATGATTTTGTTGGCTGCAAGCCCATGAAAACGTAAGTCACAGAACATAAGTAATGTTGCAGACATCTAGGCAAAAGTTGCACTTAGATGGTGATCCTGCTGATGTGGATGGAATAGCACAGAAGCAGTGACAGTCTGCACAAGTTCCCCGTCTGTGTCATCTGTTTGCAAGATGGGATCTTGCTGTGCAATGTAATATCCATCTTCATAACACCATATGTTATGTACAAAGTTTTAATGGTGAAGAGCAACTCCTAAGAAAACACAAAGGGATTATGTGGATTAAGCCAAGAAATAAATTTTTTATAAAGTAGAACAAATTGTTACATAGCATAATGAACATAAATCTGGAAAGAATAAATAATTGTAAAATAAAGGCTAAATCTAGGAAGTTCTAGCAAGATAGCTCTGCAGAGATGTTTTTGGTAGTTTTATCTGTCAAATTCAGATATAGGCACACTTATTTTTTCCCTTAACTGTGCCATTTATTCCCCATGCAAGAACCTCTATCAAGCAGAAACCTCTTTCTTGTATTAATACATTTTACAAATGTATTTTACCTGCAAGTGCTCAAGAGTCTCCTCCCAAATATCCTTTACATTTTTCTTTTACCAAGGTACCCAGTCTAGTTTTTTTTTTCCCCTGCCATGATTTAGGAATGTTGATAAAACATTATCCACCAGGTTGTAAATAAATCATGCTTGACTACCATTAAACCCAAGGCAACACACATACTACTTTAATGAAACGTAGGAACACTATACATTGAACACGCGTATGGGAGCATACATTGTTAGGCAGCACCGCCTCCTACGCTGGTTTCCTGTCCTTCGCAGGACTTTGGTGGCATTACTCGTGAAAATTAAACACGAGTTAAACCCAGGGCAGCAAAATAAATAAAAGAAACATGGCAGGAGCTGTGCAGGCCCCCATGTGCCGGGGGGACGCACACATAGACAGCGTTGGGCAGCTGGGCTGGGCCCTGCACTCGACGGGCCCCCCCCCGCCTCAGCCCGGCCTCAAGATGCCTGTGTGACATTTTTAGATTTCTGCCTCTAAATAAATCACTGATTTTTTTTTTTAATTATTATTCTTCGATGTACCAGATAATTTCAAGGACACCGTCGGCCCGAGCCTCCCCTGACACTGCCCCTGAGGCGACCGGGCCCTGCACCGCACCTGCCAGGGCGCAGGCCGCACGAACGCCTCGGACGGAGGCAATAACACGGCCCCGCTCCCCATTTATTTTTGACGATTTCTTTCTTGTTTAAGTCACAACCTCGCTCGTTTTCGGGTGTCCAAAACACGGCCCAAGGGGCGGGAGAGGGGGAACGAGCCCGCCCGCC